>NC_137961.1:13464258-13684258 GCF_963924665.1 Micromys minutus | reverse complement strand
TCTCTTTGGTTCTGTTTTCCTCTAGTTCTTTGATTTCTTTGAGTGTTTTTTGTGTTTCCTCTTTAAAAGCTTCTATTTCTTTATGCTTTTCCTTCCATTCTTGTTTAAGGATCTCCATCATCATCTTGAGGTATGATTTCAGGTCTGAGTCTTCTTTTTCTGGAGTGTTTGGCATTCCGATATTTACTGTAATAGGAGAGCTGGGTTCTGATGTTGCCAGGTTGTCTTGGTTTCCATTGGGTAAGTTCTTTCACTTTCCTCTTGCCATCTTGTTGTCTGTGATTATATGTGGTGGTCTTGTTGTCAGTGATTGGTTCCCATCTCTCCCGTGTACCTGGTCTGTGTCCTTGAATCTCCGCTGTTCCAGGTGGCAGATGGCCTGAGCGTTTGGTCTACATGCACAGGCCCTCCGGGTAGAAACCAAGTCCCTACAGCAGAGTTCCTGCTCCCCTGAACCAATTGGGGGGGTTGCAGTTTCAGCTTGCTTGGCCCAGACCTCTCTAAGCCCTGGATACTCACAGCACAGTCTTCCCAGGCCTGTGTCCCTGGATCTCCGCCATTCCCAGTGGCAAATGGCCTGAGCATTTGGTCCACCTGCTGTTTTTTTTTAATGTGTATCTTCATTAAGCTCTGCTTTGAACATATTCTGTCTGTCCATTACAGTGACACCTTCATTATTTTGTGAGAAGATTGATATATATGATTCATATCATTCTCTTAAACATTTTTATCAGTATGTACTGTTTGTATGAAATAATGGGCTTAATTAGAAAAAATTTCATACACTTACTTAGTATTCTTGGATCACACTTATTACTCCTGTCTTTGTGTCTGACCTGGGGTAAAGTGCGCTCTTCATGTAGTTTTCATTTGTACTTTTTTCTGATGGCTAAGAATGTTTAACACCGCTTTCAAACATTTATTGGCTATTGGTACTGCTTCTTTGTTAATTGTTTATTCATTAGCTCATTTATTGACTGGATGATTTCTTATGCAGTCATGTTCCCCCACATTGGCTTTCTAATCCAGTTCTAAACAATTTCAGAAGGAAGAAGGTAGAAGAATTCTGGATCATTCTATCTTTGTTTTAACCAAAACCAAAACTATGCAATTAAAAAAAAACATAGTTTGTACCCAATGACATTATTATATCCTGTTTTATAATTATCTGACTATATTCTCTATTACTACTAAAATTTATAAAAGTATTAACCATAAAAGTATTTTATAACCCAATTTCAAGGCAAGCATAGTCATTAGCTAATCATATACGAGGAAAAAAATTATAGTTAATGATTCTCTCTCTCTTTTTTTTTTTTAAATTATGAGATCAGAGACATGGAATTTATAGTAAATTTTCTAAACTAGACACTGCATGTGTATATGAATTTGAAATAGCAAGTGCTTCTGTAGTGAATGCTGATGTGTGAGTCTGGGCATATCTCACTCTACAATGTCTTAGAGTGTGTTAAATATAAGGTTAAAGCTGTTTTAAAAAATGGTCTAACTATCTCTGACAGTTTTATTTGTTCAGATTTGGAAGAGACACCATGCCTAAGGCAACATCTTATAAAAGAAAACATTTAATTAGGGGCTTGCTTACTGTTTCCGAAGGTTGCTCAGTTATCACGGCTGGAATCATACAGGCATGATACTGGAGCAAGAGCTGAGAACTTTCCATCCTGATCTACAGATAGCCGGTAAAGAGACAGAGAGTGAAAGAGAGACAGAGGTAGAAACCAAGGAAGGAAAGGAAGAGGAGAGATAGAGACAGAAGGAGGAAGGGGACACAGGGCCTAGTGTTGGCTTTTGAAACCTCAAAGCCCATCCCTGGTGACATACCTCCTTCAACAAGAATGTATTTCCGGATCATTCCATGTTTATTAACTGGGACCAAGCATGCAAATGTCTGAGCATATGGGCTCTTCTCACTCACACTGTCACTTCCTACTCTCTGGTCCCCATAGGCTTGTAGCCAGATCCTAACCCACAGTGCATCTAGTACAACTTCGAAAGTTCTCACAGTCTTTTACAATTTTAACACTGTTTAAATGTTCAAAGTTTCTTCTGAGAAGTCAAGGCAAACTCTTAACTGTGCTGGATAATTTTATGTTAACTTCATATAAGGCAGAGCTATCTGAAAGGGGGAAACCTCAGTGGAAAAAATGATTCTATAAGATTTGGCTGTAGGGCAGTTTCTCAGTTAGTGATTGAGAGAGGAAGGCCTAGGCCACCTGGCTTGGTGGCCCTGGGTTCTACAAGAAAGCAGGCAGAGCAAGGCTTGTGGTGCAAGCCAGTAAACAATGCCCCTCTATGGCCTCTGCATCTGCATCAGTTCCTGCCCTGTTTGAGTTCTTGTTCCTGTTTCTTTCAGCGATGAACAGTAATACAGAAGTGTAAGTCAAATGTGGTCCTGTGTTTCGCCTTGCCGCTAGAATGCCACCTGTGCAGGTAAAATGGGAGATGCTGGGCTGCACTTAACATCAGACTTGTGTTTGATCCTTTATCTCTATGAGCACACGACTTGGCTCTGACATCACATTTCCTGGTGCTTCTTTTCTCCTCAAACTGTACATTTAAAAAAAAAATCTCACTTTGCTTGTCTTGTATTTCTGCTTGATTTTTCTCATTGTGATCATAAGAACCGCATGATTAAAATTTCTGCCTATAATATCAGTCCAAAACACATTTTTTTTTTTTGACAAGGGCTAAATGCAATCACATTTTGTGCCAAAAATATCACAAGAGTTGTCTTGAGGGCAGCCGATGCCGATGTTCTTTCCCTATGAGACCTCTTGAGCTGGGCCCACCAATCCAAATTGCCCTCAGCACTACTGTCTTCCTTGTTTCTATGAGGATGGCTAATTAATCTTCACTTAAAGCATTCAATAGCATTTGTAGTCCAAAGTCCCAAAGACTTCCATATTCCTCCAAACAACACTGTGGTCAGGCTTGTCACAGCAACACATTGTTTTCTGGTACCCACTTCTGTATTTCAGTAAATATTAAATAAGAAAAATAATGGCTTATCTCTTTATTGGCTCCTCGGTCTCACCCCGCATGCCTCTGTCGCCTGGTCCGAGCTGCCACCTGGGTCTCACTCCATTCGCACAACTCCCTTCCCTTGGTGGTTTTCCTCTGCCTTCCCTATCTCCTCTGTCCCAGGGCATTTCTTTACTCCAAATCCCACACAAATACAACTCTATAGCCTGATAGCTTTTCATACAGGTTTATGTATTCAATTCTCAATCCACAAACCCCTCTACACAATAAGATTACATCAAATAGACAAAGATACAAACTGCCCTTCTATATAAGATATTAGACTTATACAATCCTTAAATGTTCATAGCTATATAATGCCAATTAAGCCCACCTGGATCTAGCTTATCTTTACGGAGGTCCATCTTGGAACTTTTCGTCTGTCTTCCTTCCTCCTCTGACATCTCCTCTCTGATTCTCTCTCTCCACCTCCCTTACCCTGCCCAGTCACTGGCTTTTCTTTATTTTACTAATTAAAATGGGAAGGTTCAGATGAAGTCACCTCGTGAGTATGTGACTAGGCAGCCCTTCTTGGGGCAGTGGAATTAACATTAAAATACGAACAGCTTCAGGACAATCTACACTTCTGCCTCAGTTATTGATTGCTCTGTTGCTGTGGAGAGACACCATGACCAAGGCAATTCTTGAAAAAGAAAGCATTTAATTGGAGGACTTGCTTACTATTTCAGAGATTTTCCATTACCAAGGCAGAAAGCACAGCAGCAGGTGGGAAGGCAATAGGGCTGAGAGTTTAACATCCTGATCCACAGGCAGGCAGGCAGAAAAAAAGAAAGTCACAGGGTCTGGCATGGGCTTTTGAAACCCCAAAGGCCAACCCCAGCAACACCTTGTCTAAAAAAGACAAATCTACCCCAATAAGACCACACTTCCTAGTTCTTCCCAAACAGTTCATCAACTGGTAACTAACTAATCATGCAATTATACAAATCTATAGGGGTCTTCACAGGGACAATATTAAAAATGATAATGCTTTTGTGGATCAGACCCAGAGCCTCATACATAATAGGAAAGTACTCTCAGCTGAACAATATTACCAGCAATAATCGTGATTTTAATTTCTTTGGTCTAGTTATCAACCACTATAAATACCATTACAGTTTTTTAAGTATTTCCTTATCAACAAGGAAAATGTTGGGAGAGGATGAAATAAAACAGCCAATTGAGATTTGTAAAATGTTATTTTGTTATATATATATATATAAACCTAAGTACATGCATCTCAATGAATTGGTTTTTATTAGTGATTTAAAAAGTGCCAAGTCAATGGTCTCCAAGTAAGCTTATCCCATCCTATGTGTGTGCCATTTGTCTCTGTTATAGGTAGAGAAGTTTCCAAATGAGTTCCCATGTTTCTTGGATTAAGTCTTGGAAGGCCCCACTACCCTCAGGAGTGTAATAGTGAGAAGACCTGAAGGAACATCTCCAGATCTGTGCAGCACCACTGACATTTAGCACAGCTGAAAGGAACATTACTATAGAAAGACAGAGCTCTTGAGTAGTCTTCCACAGAAGAGGCTGGAGCCCTCTCTGAGAGACTTCTGTGATGGCTTGAATATACTTGGCCTATGTGAAGTGGCACTATTAGGAGGTATAGTCTTATTGGGGTAGGTGTGACCTTGTTAGCAGAAGTGTGAAGGGAGGTCTCATAAATATGTTTAAATCTGGCTAGTGTGATTCAGACCTTCCTTCTAGCTGCCTGAGGAAGACAGTCTCCCCCTTCCTATCTTCAGATCAAAATGTAGAACCCTTGACTCCTCCAGCATCATGTCTGCCTGCATGCTGTCACACTTCCTTCCATGATCATAGTGGACTGACTACACCTTTGAAACTGTAAGCTGGCCCCAATTAATTGTATTCCTTTATAAGAGTTGCCTTGGTCATGGTATCTCTTCACAGCAATGAAACCCAAACTAACACACTCCCCTCAGACTTTTGAGGATCATAAGACATTGTTAGTGTAAGTTACTGTTTTCAGAACTTTCTTTCAGAATAATAAATGGCCAGTACTAAGATGCAAGCAGTTCAGTGTATAATTTTTTCTTTATTCTTAGCTTGCACTATATTTGCCATTACCTATTTTTGCCACACACACACACACACACACACACACACACACACACACACACAAAACACCAAAAGGAAGGAAAAATTAATTAATTAGTTAATTATTTTAAAGATTCATTTTTTGGGGGTGGGCACACAGTTTCAGAGAATTTCAATCCATCACTGTAGCAAAGTCACAGCTGTGTATTTTACACACCACTCACATTGTGGTGAAGCTGAGAACAGAGAGTATGATAGGAATAAGAGATAAAGTATACTCTTCAAATGTACACCCCTCACTATCAATTCTTGTTAGCTAGGACCTGCCTTCTAAAGTTTCTCAATAGCTAGGGAATAAGCATCCTGTGGGCCCGTGGGGCATCTCAGAGTCAAACTATAACACACTGATAAGTTACAGCACCCTTGTAAAAATGAGCACAAAGAGCAGTCTTCAAATGGTTCTGGAAACTATATCAAATATATAAATATCAATATAAAATATAATAATATACATAAAATAGAAATATCCAATATAGAAAGACCTATTAGTGTGCTCAGTAGTACACGATACACCATGTCTGCATTGTATGAAAGAGACAGAGCAAGCTCATGGACTAGTAAAGGCTCATCTGTTAGGAAACAAGTTGGTTTTACTAACCTCAGACAAACAAACTTGAAACTTGTTTAGGTTGGCTGTTCTATTCCTATCCTGCTACTTCTTTCATCTCTCTTTTCTTTTCCTTTAAGTCCTCAGAGAAGTTCTAAAATTATCTATGGCATTTGTTTATGTGGTTAAAATCAAGGCAGAAGGTCTTATTAGAATTTCATAAATGGCTGGGTAAAAGGCTCCAACCCAGTTTCTGCAGCTTGGTACAGAAAGTGGTTTCAGCCAGTCTGGGGCTGGCTGGAACTTGTGGGCCTTTGGTTAGGTAAATTCTTAATTTCTTCTCCCCACATGAGTATTTGTCAAATATTTATGCAGAAGCAAAGCTATTCCTAGTCTGTCTCTGTGTGGAGTGTGTAAAACGTCCCTTTGTGTGGCCTATGGCAGCAATTACAGCCTGGTGTCACATCTGTACATTAAAACTTTCCTGAGCTCATCTCAACTGCCTAAAAATGAAGGAGTTCAATAAAGCTATTCTGAAAATTCTTGCTTGCTAAATTATGCCATCTCTGGTCTACAGGTCTCCATGAGAAAATGCAACAGAAAGGGAGAACATTCAAGAGAGGTTCAATGAAACCAACCACTAGATCCTTTAAGAATCTTGACCTAGAATTTCCAACCAGTTTGAGATTTTACAAAATCATGGAGAGCCAAAAATCAGTTGTCAACATGTAACACAACACAAGATTTCCAGAGAAGAATGGGAGCCAATGAATCATTGCCATATTGATGACATCATCCTGTAAGTTTCATAAACTATCAATGTGAATCTTAATAATACAATTACAAACATAGTCCTATTTATGTGGGTTGTTTTGTATACAGATTTAGGAAACTTGTGATCTGATATTGTACAAGGTAGTGTATTTCCTTCACAAAATAATATTTGTAATATGATTTCCCAATGGGAAAATTTTACTTGCTGGCCAAGTCACTTCACTGAGAAAGAAGCAATAGGAAAAGGACAATGGAATGGCCCCTAAATAACAAACAACAAAGATGCCCATTAAACTGATGAACCAAGCATCTGGAGCCTGACAGTGGAAAAAAGAGAATACATGACCTTCAACAAGGTGAGAATCATGCCTTGAAGAGAATTAGTCACCGAGAATTCTAGCTTGGGCTTGCAAAAGTTCCAGGAAATACACCATGCAAGAGAAAACCAGAACTTCAGACCAGGAGAGCAATTCCAAAACACAGAAACATGAGCTCTTAGGTAAATGGCCTGTTCCTGAGAAATTAGCTATCTGTTATTTTCCTGGGATAAAACTGGGATGGAATAAAAATCTCTGGCATAGAAGATATGATAGAAGAAATTGATGCATCACTCAAAGAAAATATTAAATCTAAAAAAGTTTTTGACACAAAACACTCATGAAATCTGGGATACTATGAAAAGACCAATCCTAAGAATGACAGAATTAGAGGGAGAAAATTTCCAGCTCAAAGGTCCAGAAAATATTTTCAAGAAGACCGTAGAAGAGTGTTCTTCAGCATATATATATTACAGCTATAAACATACAAGAACATTGCAGAACATCCAGTAGACCACAAAAGAAAATCATTATTTCACATAATAATTAAAACACTAAATGTACAGAACAAAGAAAGAACATTAAAAGCTGCAAGGAAAAAAGATCAAGTAACATATAAAGGCAGTTTTATCATAATTATACCTGACTTCTCACAGAGACTGTAAAAGATAGAACAGCCTAGGATGATGTCTCAGATTATTTAAGAGACCACAGATGCCAGCCCAGACTATTATACCCAGCAAAACTTTAAATCATTATGAATGGGGAGAAAAAGATATTCCATGAAAAAAAAAAAAAAAACAAATTAAAAAAAATATCTGTCTACAAATCCATCCCTACAGAAGATAATAGAAGAAAAACTCCAGGCCAAAGAGGTTAAGTACACTCACATAATCACAGGAGATAAACAATTCCACATCAGTGAAATCAAAAGAAGGGAAACAGCTCCCCAACACAAAACCACCAGTAGCATCAAAATAACAGGAGTTAATAATCATTGGCCATTAATATCTTTCAATATCAATGCACTCAGTTCACCAATAAAAAGACAGGCTAAAACATCATTCTTCTGCATACAAGAAGCATACTTCAGCATCAAAGATAGACATAAACTCAGAGTAAAGGATTGGAAAAAGGTTTTCTGAGCAAACAGACCCAAGAAGCAAGCTGGACTGGACATTCTAATAACTAATAATATAGACTTTAACCAAAATTAATCAAAGGAGATATGGAAGGATACTTCATACTCATCAGTTGGAAAAATCCACCAAGATGATGTCTCAATTCTGAGTATTTCTGCCCCAGATGCAAAGGCAACCACACCACAAAAGAAAACTTACTAAGTCTTAAACCATACATCAAACACCACACATTAATAGGAAGAGACCTCAGCACATCTACTCTCACCAATGGGCAGGTCATCCAGAAAGAAACTAAACAGAGAAATAATCAAACTAACAGTTGCTATGAATCAAATTGACCTAACAGATAGCTACAGATCATGTTTCCTAAACACAAATAAATATACTTTCTTTTCAGCACCTTAAGGAAACTTCTCAAAAATTGATCATATACTCAGTCACAAAATAATTCTCAAAAGACACAAAAATTTTGAAATAACTTCTGTATCTTATCATACCACCATGAATTAAAGTTGGACTTCAATAACAACAGAAACAACAGAAAACTTACAGACTTATGGAAACTGCACAACTCTATCCTCATTGGACACTATGTTAGGGAAGACAAAGAAAGAAATCAAAGACTTTTTATAAATAAATGATAAAAAGGGCACAACATACCCAAACTTACGGGACACAATGAAAGAAGTGTTAAGAGGAAAGTTTATATCACTAAGTGCTTTCATAAAGAAAGTGGAGAGATCTCATACTAGCAACTTAGCAGCACACCTGAAAACTCTAGCTCAAAAAGAGAGGCAAACACACCCAAGAGGACTAGATAGCAGGTGATAATCAAATTAGAAGCAAAGATAACAAAGAAAAAGGAAACCACGTGTTGGTTTTTTAAAGAAAATCAACTAGATAGACACACATAACGAAACTTTCTAGAAGGTAGAGAGAGAGAGAGAGAGAGAGAGAGAGAGAGAGAGAGAGAGAGAGAGAGAGAGAGAGAGAGAGAGAGAGAATATCCAGATTAACAAAAACAGAAACAAAAAGGGGAATATATAACAACACACACACCTAGGAAATCTTAAGAATCATTATGTCTTACTTCAAAAACCTATATGCCACAAATGTGGAAAATGTAAATGAAATGGAAAATTGTCTTTGTGGTAGTTTGAATATGTGTGGCCCAAGAAATGACACTATTAGAAGGTTTGGCTTTATTAGAGGTGGTGTGGCTTTGTTTGAGGAAGTATGTCATGGTTGGGGTGGGCAATGAGACCCTACTTTTAACCACATGGGAGCCAGTCGTCTCCTAGTGGCCATCAGATGAAGATGGAGGACTCTCAGCTCCTCATGCACCATACCTGCCTGGATGCTGCCAGGCTCTCACTTTGATCATACTGGACTGACCCTATGAACCTGTAAGCCAGCCCCAATTTAATGTTCTTATAAGAGTTGCCTTGTTCATGGTTCCTGTTCTAGCAGTAAAACCCTAACTAAAGCAGTCCTATAATCCAAAAAAATCTCAAGTTTAAGGCCAGATGTTCTTAGCAAAGAACTCTACCAGACTTTCAAAGAAGAGCTAATGCCACTATTCCTCAAACAATTACTCAAAATAGAAACAGAAGGAACATTACCAAATTCATCCTACAAGGTCATAGTCACCTTGATATCTAAACCCTACAAAGAGTCAACAAAAAACCCAGAATTTCAGACCAATCTCCCTTATGAACATTGATGTAAAAAATACTCAATAAAATACATGAAAATCAAATCCAAGAACACATACAAATAAATCATCCCCCCCATGAACAATAGTGGCTTCATATTAGGGATGAAGGAATGGTCCAGCATATGAAAATCCATCCATATAACCCATCATATAAACAACCTGAAAGAAAGAAAAACAACCATATGATCATCTCATTAGATGATGAAAAAGCCTTTGACAAAATCCAACACTTCTTCATGATAAAAATCCTTGAGACATCAGGGATACAAGGCACATACCTAAACATAATAACAGCAACATTCAGCAAGCCAATAGCCAACATCAACCTTAAATGGAGAGAAACTTAAAGCAATTCCACTAAAATCAGGGACAAGACAAGCCTGTCTATTGTCTTCATACTTATTACAGTACTTGAAGTTTTTTGATAGAGCTACAAGACAACTAAAAGAGATCAAGGGGATACAAATTGGAAAGGAAGAGGTCATAGTATCATTGCACACATATAATATATTCACAAGTAACTTGAAAAATTTTACCAGAGAACCCCTACAGTTGATAAACACCTTCAGCAAAGTGCCTGGATACAACACTAATTCAAACAGAATCAGTAGCCTTCCTTTAAACAAATGATAAATGAGCTGAGAAAGAAATTAGGGAAATAGCACTCTTCATAATAGCTACAAAATAAAATATCTTGGTGTAACTCTAACAAAGCAAGTAAAAGACCTGTATGACAAGAACTTTGTGTGTTTGGAGAAAGAAACTGAAGAAGATATCAAAATATAGAATGTCCCATGTTCATAGATTGGTAGGATTAACAGTAAAAATGCTTGCATGTTTGTGTTCTCCTTTTCTTGTGTCCTTAGTCATATAACTTTGGAAGGTTGGTTCTAGTCTTTCTTTTATCTTTTGTATGATCCTACACTACCCACTTACATTATAGATATTAGGCACATCTGCCGTCTGGGTACTCTCTGTCCCAACATAGATTCAGAATATAATTTTTCCCCATGAGTGAGATGACAAAGCAAAAAGAGAGCACGTAACCCAGTTACAAATGAGAAATCCTTAGAGAACATGTTTCAAATTTAGACACCAAATCTCTTGTAAAGTTAATTTCTGTAGCACTAATTTTTTTAAAAATCATAGCTGGAGTTCATTGAGCTTTTTGAATATACTGACAGTTTTCATCAGATATGGAAAGATTAAAGCTTTTATTTCTTCAAATATCCCTTTTGTGTTAGTCACTGTTCTATTGCTGTGAACAGACACCATGACTAAAACAACTCTCTTATAAAGCAAAGGAGTTAATTTGGTGCTTACTTATAGCTGTAAAGGCTTAGTCCAAGAGCTAGATGTTGATCTGTAAGCAGAGACAGAAAGAGAGAGAGAGAGAGAGACAGAGAGAGAGAGAGAGAGAGAGAGAGACAGAGAGAGACAGAGACAGAGACAGAGAGAGAGAGAGAGAGAGAGAGAGAGAGAGAGAGAGAGAGAGAGAAAGAAACACACTAGGCCTGCTGTGGTTCTTTGAAGTCATAAAGCCCACCCCTACTGGCATACTTCCTCAAACAAGGACATACCTGATCCTTCTAATCCTTTCTAATCCTATCAAAGTATTTCATTCCCTGAGGACTAAGCATTCAAATACAAGAAACTATGGAAGCCATTCTCATGCAAATAACCACATTCCATTCCCTGGCATCCATGGGCTTATCACCCTATCACAATGCAAAATGCCTTTAGTCTATTTTCAAATCTAGAGTCCTTCACAGTCTCAAGACTGCTTCAGAGTTCAAAGTTCACAGTCTCCTCTGAGACTCAAGGCAATCTCTTAACTCTGGAAGTCAAAATAAAAAAGCAGGTCACATACTTTTAGCATACAAGGGCATGGACTAGACATTAGCATTATGAAAGGGAGGAAAGGGAAGATTTGTTGACTGCAATACACTTCTCTTTCTTGGGATAGTTCTATGCCATGCCTACATCTTGTCATGTATCCCACGACTCTGGCATCTCCAACATCTTGGGGTCTCCAGCAAGATTCATGTTTCACCTTCACAGCTTCAAGCAATGGCCTCTCAAGGACTCCATTCAGGGACACAGCTGACACCTGCCTGGCCTCAGCAGCTTTCCTTATCTAGGGGGAAGATTCCACAACCCCTTTCTAAAGTCAAACCATATATAGTTGAAGCTACCATGTTTTACTGGTTGTTGGGGCTGGAATGTTCTCCTCTCATTCAAATACATTTTCATGGGCTTCCTGTTTTCCATAGTGAAAGGATAAAAAATATAACCTAACCTCTCCAAGGATCCCAAGCTACCTCACTCTAAAGGAACCTTAAGGCCCCCCCCCCCACCTCCGTACCTAAGAAGCCCTAAATACCTCAGATTCCAGACCCTGCTTTCTGCTAGTAAATTGATATAAGGTCACACTCCTTGCTCTTCCGGAGTCGCTTTCTGTATGAAACTGGGTAAAAGGGTGTAGGACAGGCCCCTGGATACATGAGCCAGGCCTAGTAATTTAACAGGAGATAAGCTGTCTAACCGCTTATCTGGCTTCTGCAAACTGCTCACACCATAGAAACCCCCTGCCCTAGTGACTTATCCTGAGTGCCATTGTCACCCCCACCCAGGTGACCATGCAAATACAGACCTCTGAGACTATAGGGAACTGATTGGTCCATGGAGCTCGGGCTTAGATAGTTTAACATGATTGGTCCCCAGAGCAAGGGCTTAGATGGTTTTCAGTGACTGGCTTAGAAAGCGCGGACTTAGATAATTTAAAATGATTGGTTCATGATTCGCAGGCTTTGGCATGATTGGTTTGTGAGTCGCGGGCTTTGTTGTGAACCCTATAAAAGCTATCTTGATACTGCACTCCTAGCCCGCAGTCCTTTACTCCTACTTGGTGTACGACTGTGGGCCCCAGTGTGCTTGGAGTAAAAGTCCTCTTGCAGTTTGCATCATGACCGCTTCTTGTGAGTGATTTGGGGTGTCGCCTTTCCTGGGACGGAGCGTGGGGGTCCTTGTTTTGAGGATCTTACAATAGTTTCCTTCATTGTTTAAACCTTGATTTTTTTTAAACTCCTTTTTAATAATTGGAAGCTTAGCTGGATGGGGTCTTGCCCCAGTGTGGGTGGGTGGGGTACCAGTACCTTTATCTTTAGTCTTTAAACCTTTTTATTTCCTAGGTCACTGGACATTATACCTGCCAGTGCTCTTTTTCTCCCAAACTGCACATTTTGTCTCTCTTTCTCCAGCTTGCTATTTTTTATTATAGCTCTAAGGAAGAGTGGACCCTACCAACTACACAACAGGGTCAATTGTAGGCTGTCTTGTAATCTCCTTTAGTGCCATGGCCCTAAACTGCCATTAATACCAAACTCTTCAATTTAGCCTCAGGCAAAGTTTTTAGACAAGGGAAGAAAGCATCTCCATTCTTTGTCCTTCAGGCCACTTGCTAATATTTTTCCTTCTGAATCTTCCTGAGCTGGCCCCAGCAGTTCAAATTGCCCTCAGAACTGTCCTCCATGCTCCTTCTAGGATGGCCCATCAAGCCCTGCCTAATGTTCAGCCCCTTTTCTAATCAAAAGAAATGTTGTCCACACTCCTCCAATGAACTGCATAATCAGGCCTGCCAGAGCAGTATCCTACTTCTGGTATAACTTCTGCTTTACCCACTGTTCTGCCACTGTGATGAGGTACTATGATCAAAACAACTCTTATGAAGGAGAACAACTTAATTGCACAGTTATAATTTCAGAGTCTTAGTATGTTATCAACATGGCAGGGAGCTAGGCAGCATGTATGGTACTGGAACAACATTTGAGAGCTACATTCTGATCTGTAGGCACTCGTGTGTGTGTGTGTGTGTGTGTGTGTGTGTGTGTGTGAGAGAGAGAGAGAGGGGGGGGGGGGAACTGGGTCTAGCATAGAGTTTTGAAACCTCAGAGCCCACCTCCAGTGACACATTTCTAACAAAGCCATGACCCCAAGATCATTCTATGATCTTCTAATTCTATCAGAGTATTCCACATCCTGGTGACTAAGCAAACATTCATATATATGAGTGTCCACATTCATATTCGCACCATCAAACCTTCTGACCTAGTAGTAGTTATTTTGTGTGGCCATGAGTAGTGAACCTGAGAGCAACAACTCAAGGGAGGAGAGATTTCTTATGAGTTTCTGGTTTCTTTCATACAGCAGTGAAGACATGGATTGGGTGCCTCATTGGGTGACATGAAGAACTCTCTGTATTGCCCCCAACCCCTTCTCTTCCTCCCCAACTTCATGTCTTGTTTTTTTTTTTTTTTTTGGTTGTAATTAACAAGTCCCTGGGTTTAATTAGTGTTGTCAATATGCATATAAGTATAAGACTATCCTCTGGGGTGAGGGCAATCTATCAGTGTCCATGTCCCTCAAAAAGAGTTACTCTTCTTCCCTCAATATCCAATAGGACATACCAAAGGAATATATGACATGGCATCCAATACATGGGTAACCTGTACTGACAGGAATAGAAGAGCCCTAGGGAGCAGATCTCAAAGAAGACAGAGAAAGCCAAATAAGGGAGAGCTGTCAATGGGAGGGTACTCTTTGGTGACATAAGAGAAGGGAAAGCACTCTATCAAGGAACCCAAAGGGCACTCTTGACACATTTAGAAGCTGTGTAATGTGTAGCCCTTGTCCAATGAATTGAAGATGTCAGACACACCATGAATGGAATCTGGAGCAAAAGAAAAGTCATCAGGCTAAGGAAAGGAGAGCTATCATTAGTCTATGGCCCTACTCTGATAGAAACAGGTCACCCATCCATTTCTTCTTAGCTGAGAACAAAGCTAATCTTAGAGAGGGATTGCTGTGTTAAGTGGAGGGTGAGCGAGGGCTGGAGGAGACAGGTGGGTTCAGTGGAAAACAAGAAGACAGGAGATGCAATTACACACTTTTCGGCAGGAGGATCGGCTAGATGTTCTTGGGAGCTGAACTGGGGACTGAAAGGAAGGAAGGAGGGAAGGCTAGACATATGGCTTGAATTTGAACCTACCTTCCTGCCGTAGCTGGTCTACTGCCCTTCCTGCTGTGGCCTGTGGCAGGTCTACTGTACTGCCTTTTGACACTAGGCTCTCATCATGGATGCAATGTTAATCCTTTGGTCTTTCTGAAGTTCTAGTGACTATGTTCTTACCGCATATATGTTTGGGCTGTTAGTGGAAACAGACGTCTTCTCTCTGCATCTGAGCTTTCACAGTCTGAGCATTAAAGCTCAGGGTACTGGTCCCTGAGCTGAGTGATTCTAGTGGTATGTATGAGGTCACAAGGGCTCCAAAATGGCAGGGCTGATGGCAATGACTGGACTCGCACCTGACCTGGTTATTGCTAGGAAACCAACCTAAAGGTTTCTCAGAAGCCCCCATGCTGCTGTCAGCACCTCGTCTGTCTGAAAGAATCTCATGGTATTTACTGGCATTTCAAGCTTATGAGTTGGTGGGTTTCTGGGCTCAAGGATCAGTGGGTTTTGATAGGTTTTCAAACCTAGAATTTGTCTCAGATCTTTCATTTTACACCTGGTATTTTGTTAGGGCATTCTGAGTTATTAAAGCTACCTATCCCTTCTTTATTCATCTACTGTTAAGGTAGAACTTCCATACACTTAGTTATAACTGTGTGGGTTTGAAAGTTTACATACATAAAACATACATATGCACATATATACATAAATCAATGTAATATGCTTTAAAAAATAAGATGCTGGTCTCTCACTAAAATGAGAAGGCTTGGTGATTAATACCCACACCTTAGAAGCAGAGTATTGTGTTAAAGAGGATGTGGGGTTATAATCAGGGGAAGCTAAGTACATCTCTGGACATCCCTTCCTAACCATAGGACCTTGAAGAATCATAATCTCTCCAACCCAGGCTGGGCACTTGCTCAGTGGGAGGCTGACACTAATTCCCGCCCAACCCCACATTTCAGAAGCTCATGCCATTGAAGGCACCAGGCACACACTTCTGCTTACTGTGACTTTAAAAAACAGATGTCTAAGCCAGTATGAATGATTTTACAAATGGAGACATCAAACACATGAAGCTGAGTCTTGGGATCAAATGGCCAGAGAAAATGTCCACAGGTGGCTTAATGGTCTTTAGTGTCAACATATCTTATTCTTCTGAAGATATCGATTGTTCATGTGATTTGTTTTTCTCCACTGAGTTATTCAGTTTTGTAGACACAGGATTAGTGTGTGGAGAGGAATTAAAGCAGAACATATGTCGTCTCTTGGAGCATGGCAACTGGAACAAGAGGGACAACACAAGCAGGAGGTCATAAGGGAGTGAAGGGAAGAAGTGGGAATTAGCAATGAATCAGTCTTCAATGTCTCACAGCCTTTTCAACATGTATGGCTTTAAACTATACCGAGTACTTGAATGGAAATTAATAGTAGTCGCAATGATTCCCAAGCATCAGTGAGGGAATGGGGCATTCATTTCCAATCGACAGTCCCTGAGTTCAAAAAAGGCACATTTATATTCACATTTCAGAAATTTTTAACAGTAATGTGGCTGGGAATTATCATGCCTTTGAGGACCCCAATATGTTAGTGACAAATGGCACTGTGTGTGACAAGTGCCACCGTGTGTTCCCTGCCATCTCCTATCTTCTTCTAGCATATTTATTCTGAAATTCATTCACCACTGCTATGACCTACATGGCTCAGGAACTGACCCAAGTGGGGTGGAAGGGACAGACACACAGACACAGGTACAGAAAAGCCGTGTGATGAGGTGGGCTGTGCTCACTGTGTCTTTGCTCATTTCTTTTATACATATGAATGGAGGAGATGGGTTATGGTTTACAGATGAACAAGGAGACAGATTTAATTGAGCTCAGTAGAAGGTCTTTATAGGGAGCAGGCTCAGCCTGCAGCCATCTCAGGTTAGAGGAGGAAGCTGTGGTTTCATACTGATTCTTGCATACTGGTCAATCATCTGTAAACACTGGAGAAAGATGGAGCCTGACCTGGGTGAGGCTCTGCCATTGCCAGGGGTCTGAGCCATTGGGGTTCTTGGCATCATTGTGGGCGTGACAATAATACGCAGCCATTCAGTATTCCCTCTACTTCACATCCCACCTCAATTCTTTCTGATTTTGAATTGCCATCTGCTATGGACAGAGTCCTCTCTATTTAGCACATTACTCAGAAGTCCATTTAAAGATGCCCCTCCCATACAGCCTCAGCCAATTCCATGAGCGTGATCCCTCTCTCAAAGAATGCTGTTCTGAATTGATGCACTATGTTTCTCTTCGTGGAGTAAGATGTCACAGTGCTTGTGAGATGAAGCGAAGTTAGGTGAGTGGTGGGTATGGATAGAGTTTCCCACTGATCTTCTGAATGATTCGTCAGAAAGGAATTCATCAAGCTGTGTTTAGGCAGATTGACCTCAGACATCTGAAGCTTTGGAATGAAAAACCTGCAGATAATTGCTAAAGCACAGAAATATTGGTTTAACTGTGAAGTTGAGCAAAGCAGACTTGAAATGTGTTGTCTGTAATCGTTTCCACTGGAGAGCCCAATTAGTTGCACTTTTATTTTTAGAAGGTCCAAAATATCTTGCAGATAGCAAAAGTTCTCAAATTTCTTTCTTTACTAACTGATTCAGTTGTCTCGATATCAGCTTTAAAGACGACTTTGAACTAGAGACGAGTTTCATGATTTTTTTCCCTTGCATCTCTGCAATATCACAATATGACAAGGTCACACAGTGTTACCCAGTACGGCGTTGGATACAGTACCTGCATTTGGAGAGATAGGAGAGTAAGCTGTAGCACTCGGCACAGTGAGCAGAGGTTTGCCTAAAATCCTTGGCTTTACTCTATATAAGAGTGCTTTATTATTATTATTATTATTGTTGTTGTTGTTATTATTGTTATTATTATTATTATTATTATTATTAAATGTGGAATTAAATAAAGTCTTTGCCCATAAAGAAGCACTCAATTTGGTTTAGAAAAAAAGGAAAGAACTGTAAAGATTAAATTTTCAGTCACAGAATTCAGTCATTTCTTATTGAAAGTTATAGTAAAAGGGAGGAGATAAACTCTTTTGAAAACTCTTTTTGGGCTCCTTTGCATATCTGCAGGACCATTTTCCTTCAGCACTACAGACTTCCCTTGAATTCATTTCCGAATTGCTCTTGTTGGGATTCAAATATGTCGAACTTGCAGCCAAGCCGGCTCCCTTTGATGCATTCTTCTCAAGAGTATTCATTTTGATCTCACAGGAACCGCATCAAAACTTCATTTAGGATGGAGCTGGATTTTAAAAATAGCCATGGATAAAGAAATAATTCGTATTTGTCTGTAGTTAACAAGCACCTTTCTTACAACATGCTGGATTTTAAATGTGCCGAAGGAAGTAAGAAGGCATGGTGATTCATGCCTGTAAACCTATCATTCAGAGGGCTGAGACAAAAAGGCTGAGTGTGTAAGGGTAGTGTGGGACACACCACACATCTTGTCTAAAGGAATAGCATCAACACCAAAACCAAGAAAAGCAAAAGAGCAACAGTAGCATCAACAGTGAATGTACTTATCGGCCCAGTGGGAATGATTTACGCATTTCATTTCTACAGCTGTGAGAGGCTGGAGTTGCTAAAAGGCAGAAGACCCTGCTTGCTCCTTTTAACAAAGCTTAATCCTGGCTTTAAGAAGCAAATGGGGATCAACACAGAGACACACAACTGAACCAGGGGCAGAGACTAGCAAACTGCAGAGTACTCAACATGAAAAGGTACATCAACATCTACACCCCCACTCCCAAGGCTCAAATAAGAAGGATTAACCAGTGAAAGGTGGTTGATGACTACAAGAAAACCTTACCTTCTGGACGTGGCAGCGCTGCTGCATATGCGAACTTGCAGCAATTACAACAGCATGCACAAGACCCGTGTAAACTCAAGCTAAGCCAAATCCCAGCATAGAAAGAGAAGGAGTTGGACATCTCTCCACTCCCATTGGCTATCGGCAGATGTAAACTGCTGGGAGAGAGAGAGACAAGTAAATGGATGGAATGAGAAAAGATCATCTTGAGTGAGGTAACCCAGACCCAGAAAGACAAACATGGTATGTGCTTCACTTATTAGTGGCTATTAGCCGTAAAGGACAATCATGCTAACATACACGCCCAGAGAGACTAAGTAATAAGGGAGACTCAAGGGTGTATGGGTGTTAATATCACTGAGAAGGGGAAATGGGGTAGACAGTGTAGATGGATGGGGTGGGGGGAGTGCTGGTAGGGGTGAGAGTGAGGACAGACACAGGAGGGATCAAGAGGGAGGGGGAGACAAATTGAATTGGGGTGGGGCATCTCTGGTGTGACCTAGAAACCTAGGACAATGTAAACTCCCAGTAATCTATGAGGGTGACCCTAGTTAATACTCCCAGCAATGGAGAATATAGAATCTGAACCTGCTATCACTTTTCGCCTGCAAAGCTTCTAATTGGAGGGATGGGACACCAACCTGTAGAGGGTTGGTTTGGTGCTGCTTGTATTCAGATGCTAAATTCTGAACCCCAATTTACAACTGTTGGTTAAATAAAACTGCAGGAATTATTACTGCAGGAAATATAGAGAGGTAGAGATTGAGTTGCTGGGCTGGAGGTCACAGGTAGGGAGGGCACAGGTAGGGAGAGTATGAGGAGAGGAGAGAAGAGGGAGGGGTGAGGGGGAGGGAGCATGGAGGGGGAGAAGAGCACAAGAACAGGAGGTCTCCATTAGTTCTGATGAACCAGCAGCACATGCCCTTGTGAAATGCCTCCCCAGACTGCTGGGACAGAAATAACCCAGAGAATTTGAGGAGCACAGTTGGGATAACAGCCAGATGGGACGTTAGAGATTTACATTAGGGGTAATCTCTCAGTAATTGCACAGAGCCTAAAAAATAAACATCATAGTTTGGGTCTCATTTATTTGAAGCTAGGTAGGGATACCTTTAATTGGATTATTTTACATCAACCCAGACACAAACCTTTGACTTCCAATTTGTCCTGCCTATAAGATGCACAGGGGTAAGGATGGAATAGAAATTGAGGGAATGGCTAACCAATGATTGATCTAGCTTGGGACCCATGACATGAGATTGAGACCACCCCTTGACATGATTAGTGATACTCTGCTACACTTACAGTCAGGAGCCCAGCATAACTGTCATCAGAGAGGCTTCACCAGCAACTGATGGAAACAGATGCAGAGACTCATAGGTAAACATTAGGCAGAGTTGGGGAATCTTTTAGAAGAGAAGGAGGAAGGATTGTAGGAACCAGAGGCGTCATAGATACCACAAGAAACCCCACAGAATCAACTGACCTGGTCCCATAGTGGCCCACAGATACTGAACCACTAACCAGAAAGCATTCACGGGACTGGCCCAGGTCCTCTGCACATATGTAACAGTTATGTTGCTTGGTCTTCATGTGGGACTCCTAACAGTGGGAGCAGGAGCTGTCTCTGAATCTGTTGCTTGCCTTTGGGACCCTTTACCCCTGCTGGGCTGCATCATCTAGCCTCAATTTGAGATGTACCTAGTCTTACTGTAACTTGATATACCAAGGCTGGTTGATAACCAAGGGAGGCTTTCCTTCTTTGGAAGAGAGAGGGAGGAGGAATGGATAGGAGTGGGGAGGGGTGGAGGGGGTTGTTAGGACCGAGAGGAGGGAGGAAAACCTGCAGTCGGGATAGAAAGAAAGTAAGTAAATAAGTAAATAAAATTAAAAACAAAAAAAAAGTGTCCGAGACCAGCTTGAACTCCCAAGAGGTCCACCCGGAGCCAAAGCGAGGATTGAAAGAAAAAGACAAGTTAGTTAAAGCTGTAATATGACTTTGGCCAGACTTGAGGTTGAAACCTCATGGCCGAAGCGAAGCTTTTTTATTTGTCCTCTCTTTTTAAACCGTTTTAATTACATGCAAAAAATGGTAACACTTGTTCAGAGCCAGGGATCAAAGAGTTAACAATCTTGGAGGTCAGGTGAAAAGGTCAGAGACAGAATGGATACTGCTGTGCCTACATTCCAAAATCTACCCTGCATTTCTAAGGATAGTGTCTGGAGCATCAAATACAAATGTACTTCCCTATGCTTCTTTCTAAAAGGCCACACCCCCTACTAGAGATGTAAATATACTTCCTTAAAGCCTTATTCTTTTTTTTTTTTTCATAGACCATCTTTTATTGGTAAAAGGGCGCATAGGAACAATAAAAACCACAATGGGGTTTCCTAGAAAGAACAATAGTACACAAAACATCTAAAGGAGAAGCACAGTGTTTCTAGTACACAGAATTTAACCAAACTCTTTCCACATGGTAAATAAGGCAGTGAAAAATTTGCAGGCAATAGTCCCCTGGTTGTTCAAGACTTTAGAAAAACATTTTAAAGAGTTTAACAGAAAGAAAAGAATGTTGTAGAAAATATCAATCAATACAATTTTTTTTCTTTTTTTCTTTTTTTACAGTGAGCAAAAAGTACATGTAATACAGGGTGTAACCCGGAATTTGTCAATGTGTTCTTGGTGTGTAAGGATTGAGCATGACTTTTTTTTGTTTTGTTTTGTTTTTTTCTTGGACTTCACACTGTCTGTGAGTTGTTTCTGGGGCAGTGCGAGCCTCTGGGGTTAGTATCCCACTATCAGTGACTGCATATTATGTCTGTTCTTTTGTTACTGGGTTATCTCACTCAGGATGATATTCTCTAGATGCTGCCATTTTCTTAAGAATTTGGTTAAGTCCTTGTTTCTGGTTAAAGCCTTATTCTTAAAACCTGCCTAGGGCTACAGATGTAAATGTACTTGCTTAAAGTCTTATTCATAGAACCTGCCCTAGGGCTACAGATGCAGATGTGCTTGATAATAGCCCTTATAGGGTGCAGCAGAGGCCAGATTCCTGCGTTGGCTAGCCCCAAAATATCCTGGGATAATATTAATAACACTCCGACATTAACTCTTCAGAGGTGCCAAAACGGCTCTCCACAAAAAAGATAGCCCCTTGATAAGTCAACCACACTCCAGTGGAATATCATATATCCAAGAATCTTTGGGAAGTACAAATTGGCCTTTTGGAGAATTAAGAAAAAAAGGAAAAAAAGGAAGGAAGGGAGGAAGGAAAATAAAAGGATGGTAGGGAAGAAAGGATGGATCTGGGAAGAATTGAGAAAATGAACATGAACAGACCCGGGAAGCAAATGATGAAGTCTAGTGAGCAGTGTGAAAGCATCTCCATCTTTCTGACTCCTCTCATCCTGGGCATGTCTTGTGAAGCAGGCTGCCATTGGCGGTGCTCAGTGCCACCGTGGCTTCTCTATCACATTAAGAATAGAAATGTGTTCCACGTGTAGCAGAAACAAAATTTATATTAGAAGTCTCTTTACCTTGGCACGATTATCTAGACTGCCAGTTACTGTTCGAAAGACATAATATGATAGCAGTTGCTATTTTAAATACTAGAGGCAAATAGTCATCAATCTAAATTTAAACTCCTACAAATTAAAAGCTCTCTGACCCTGAACAAATTTATTCATCTTTTCCGGACTATCTAACATGGTTATACTAAGGTGAGGTTGTTGGGGAGCCAAAATGCACATATTATCTGACAGGTAATCCATGTGACACTTGGAAAAGTTATCATTTTTCTTCTTGGTTTGAGCTTTTCATCACAAAAAAGGTCACAGTGACTTTTCAAATATTTTATGGATTTTTTATTTTTTAAGAAATCTTGAGATTATCTGTCTTTTTTTTTTTTTTTTTTTTTTTTTTTTTTTTTTTTAAGGCAATGATTCCAGCATGTGATAGGGAATGCTGTACTCTTCTGTTAAATCCAAAGTGAATACAGCAGCCAGCACAGTCGGTAGGTCATACCTGTGCTTGTTTACTAGTGTGCACAGATAGGGATGTTGGCCATTTTTTTAGTTCCCATGTTTCAAATTTTGAATGGAGCTTCTAATGCAGAGCTGTCATGAGAACCAGTGATGTCACATGTAGAAAGGACTCATGACTGTGTAAAATGGCTAATATATGACCACAGGATTCCCATTTTGCATACTAAACACTGATGATGGTTTTAACATATTATGTAGTAAAAAAATATGTGGTCCTATGAATGGTTCATTGGGTTGATAATAGTAATTGTTTACAAGACACAAAATTCCCAACTTCTTTGCGTTCTCATTTCCTCCTGAGTGTACTGAGAGAGACTTATTCCAGAGACTAAAGGGTATATCATGCTATAAAGGCATGCACTTTTATTAGTTAGACCTAATGTAGAGAGGGGGAAGTGGGACTCTACCACTGGGGGACCTGCCTTCCTCAGTCTGGTCTAAGTAGCCTAGAACCCAGGTAAACAGAAGTCTTACTTTGTGTGACTGGAACCACTTTACAAATGCAAGTCTAGGAATATATACTTTATTGGTATGTAGTCCTAGAAAAAGGAGTTGGGAGCATGCTTGTTCTGGTTGTGTATGTGCACAGGTATGGTCATGTGTGTTTGTGTGCTTATGGAGGTCTAAGGACACAACCTTGGGTTTCCTTCCTCAGGTACCATCCACTACTGTCTACCATTTTTGAAAAATAGCCAGTGATCCCAGGGGCTCTACCTTTCTAGTCCTAGGATTGGAAGCATGCCACCCTACCACACCAGTTCTTGTGGGATTCCAAGGACATCACTTGAGTCTGTGTGCTCACAAGGCAGATGCTTCACTGGTAAGCTACCATGGCAGCCCCATGTTTGATCGTAATTGCTTCATTGTGATCATAATTGTTCATTGATTCTTGTCTCCATTGCTAGAGACTAGTTTTCCTTCTTAGGATATAGCAGTAGGTGGGTTAGGAGGAAAAGCCCTTCAAATATGGGGACCTCAACCTAGCCTACTCATTAAAGGAGCTTTAAAACACAGGCACCAATAGTCCTTACCTTAGACCAATCACAGTCTATCCAAGCATTCCAAAAGGCTTCCAAGGAGCTTATAAAGTGTGGCCAAGATTGAGAACCACTGTCCTAAAAGTTAACATTTCTGTTTTTTTTTTTTAAATGAGAAACTATGGCCAGACAAAATCAAACAAATTAACCATAACTTTATTACTTCATAAGTGACTGTAGCATCATGACATTCTACATATCCTATGTTCATTTCTATTTCGACTTAAAAGGTGTTTTTAAAACAATGTAAAGAGTTAACTTCTGTAAGCTAATAAATAATACCCCCAAAAGATTTATTTATTTTTATATATTTTGTTCTATATCTGAACATTCCCAAAGCCTTTAGCCCAGAATGGAAAAGTACCACCTTTGAGGCTTGCTCCACAGGTCAGCCTTTCCCGAACCTCACTCTCTGATAATAGGCCTCCAGCCTGTCACCGGACTTCAGTTCTTCAGTATGTGCAGGACAGACTTGGCTGGGGGCTTTTCAGGTAGCCATGTGGTGATCATGAACTTGTCTAAGAATCATTTCTCTAGAAACACTTTGGTAAGTAATGTTTTTAGAACTCAAGCGGTTTTCCATTCACATCAGCTATGGGAAAACAGGGAGGCCTTTTATGAGAGTGGGCCTTGTTCTGCAGCTCACTTCCATGAAGGGCTCGACTGAACAGTAGAGGTCTGAGAGGTAGGAACTCTGGACAAAGTGCTGTCTTCCCTGTAGAATTCTCAGCATGCAGCTGGTACCTCTTCACATAAAATTCTGTTCCCTTTAAATTCCCTTTTACTTTGCACTATGGAGGACATCTTCCTCCATCCCATAGAGGAATCTGGTATCAAAACATTCAAACAACAGTAAATTTAAACCTTAAGTGTGACTCCAAGGGTGTGCAGGGCCTCCGGAGGAGGCTGTCACGAATGGGATCCTCAACTAGAAAAGCGATAGGGAGGAGGTGACTCTTAGTTGGGTCTGAATGAACCCTTCTGGAAGAGAAGAGAAATTGTCAGGGTTTCTGGACATGAATAGAACAACAGGGAGAATGCTGGCTTGGCCCAGGCCTCACAGAAGGCAATTGAACGATATCATTGGAGAAGAGGATCGGTATAGGAACTCTCCTCTATGTTCCATGAGCACGGAGGAGCTGGGAGGAATTCTAAGGGAGGTGTGATAGAAATGCACTCGTTTATGCAAATGGATTCCATGTTATAGATGGGATGGTCTAGGGGAGGACATGATAAAGTGATGGTTACAAAAATGGCGGGAATTCAGTTGGAGAAGGGCAATGTATTGTGGGTTTGTCTTTTACTGTCTATTGTAATGCTAAATGTGGGCCTCCCCCAAACTTGAAGTCTGCACATAGCCCCTGGGATGCTGGTCCCAAGTTAATTCTGATTGGTGAATAAAGATGCCCATAGCCAATAGCTGGGCAGAAGAGATCAGAAGAGATGTGGTGTGTGTGTGTGTGTGTGTGTGTGTGTGTGTGTGTGTGTGTGTGTGTGTGTATGTTGAGTTTTCATGGACTTAGGTCAGGGGAAAGAACACAGAAAAGATAGGAGCTGCCATGGAAGAATAAGAACATTTTTATGAGAGGGGGGGGGGGAGGGGGAGGGGGAGAGAGAGAGAGAGAGAGAGAGAGAGAGAGAGAGAGAGAGAGAGAGAGAGAGAGAGAGAAGAATATTCAGGGGAGGAGAAAGAAGAGCCACCATGGGTTGACTGAGCTATAAAAATATGTCTATGTGACTTGGCCAGTGGAGCTCAGATCAGTCCAAATGAAATACAGTAAATAATAATTTGGATTATGAATCAGAAGGTAGATTCTGTAGACAGTTGTCCAGCTACTGTGCTGCATAAGGCGTATTAAATTATAAAGACTCTGTGTGTCTCTCACCTGGGAACATGAATGGTCTGAGGTGGGTTGAAGCACCATATCAAGGTATTTTAAAATAATTACTACAGCAATGGCACAGGGAGCCTTGACCATGTAGGCTCACCTAGGATGAAGTCATAGAATTACCTTACTGTGTACTAATAGAGGGGAGAAGAAAAGGGCAGATAGAAAGTTGGAAGCTTGGGCAACATCAAGAAAGAATGGAAACTGGGGCTGCAGGAAGAACGAACTCAGGAGTGGAGACAATTAAGAGATGAATTACACTACAGAAACACAGTCACAACAAGTGTGGATCAATGGCTCAGAGCACTGGCCATTATTCCAGAGAAGCCAAGGTGGTTTATAATCATCTGTAACTCCAGGATCAAGGGGTCTGACCTCATTTTATGGCTTCTGAGGGCATTGCACACACACGATGCACAGATATACACACAGACAAAAACTACCATACACACAAAAATGAAAATGAAAAAATAAAATGAACATAAGGCAACAGACAAATAAACAATTCAAGTTCATCAGTGTAGAACCCCAAATCCTCCAGAAAAGAGGCCGGACTGCAGAGCACTGTGTAGTATGAATGAGACCAAAATGGCCCATTGTGTCACACTAGAAGGACATGACTTTTAAAATTATCTCCATCTATTTGCCTTGGGCAGGTAAATGCCTTCCTAGAAAAGACCTCTGGAAATTGTGTTTCTAGTACCTTACATAATCATCAAATATTTACTCTGTAACAAAGAAATTCTACTCCAAATGAAAAAGCTCCTTATATTTACAATTACACAAAGTAAAAGAAAAAAAAAAAAAAAGAGCCAGGTGCTTTTTCAAGTCAACAAACACACACACCCTTGATTGCATCCTGTTAATATTTCATGGGGAAAGTAGTGCCTTCCACTTCCTTGCCTCGGTTATTGTCTGCTCAGAATGGGAGGAAGGTGGTAGTCTTCATCGGAAAGCAACTAATTTGTTGCTCCTAACCCCAACATCTACATCTCCCAGGGGTCTTTGCTTTTACCTGAATAACCTGTTACAGGAAGCAGATAGGTCAGTGCATTTTAATTGGGTTTCACAGTATAAATGAACATGAATAATTCCATTCACAATATCCGGCAGTATGTGTTGTCATGCAGGTAGCAGCTTCACAGGACTCCAAAGAACTTGCAAAAGCACTTTCTACTCAGCACACATCTGGAACGTAGGTACCGCGTGCCTAGTTAAATGCATGTCCCGTAGTCCTGTGCTGTTTTATTTGTTTCCTCCAGCTCTCGTTCTATGAGCGAGGGTCCTATCCACAATGTGATTCGTGTTCATTTTCACACTTTTGTGCTTAACGGTGGTGATCTTTGCTGTCTAAAATGGCTGTTAAACATGAAGATTCAGCTAGTGTTCCCAAGTATAGGAAGCTGTGATGTGCACTAGATAATCTGGGTGCAGACAGGAGTTACATTAGATCAATGCCAGTGAGTATGCCGTCTACTAAATATGGCATATTTTGTTTCACTGTGTTCTCTGGGTTAGGACTTGAAGCCAGCATCTCATACACACCATACAAGTGTTACACTTCTGGTCCAGTTTAGTCCAGTCTAGTCCAGTTCAGTGCAGTGTCTATTAACAAAGCTGCTCATAAATCAGGATTATATATTTACTAGTTGACCCCAAGATTCTGAGCAAAGGCACATAGTAACGTAACCCTATGCCGACAGTCGAGTCTTCGATAATTAGGGTGTTTACTGCAGCTTTTGAAGCCTAAGGCATAGAGTGAGAATCAGATGGCACTTCCAATCTGTACACAGAAAGCCGAGATTCACGGTCATGGCCTTCAGGATCTGAGTCTAAAGTGAGACCCACACTGTTCAGTTTAATGAACTTACTGTACTCGAAGAACCTCATCAAGGCTGGGCCTATAGTGGTGCACACCTTCCATCTCAACACTTGGGAGGCAGAGGCAGAATGACCTCCTAAGCCTGGGACCAGTTTGGCCTATACAATGAGTTCTAGGCCAACTAGGAGTACAAGGTAATAAAAATATCTCTACCAAAATAAAAATGACCAAAAATTGCCCCCTTTCTCCTTTCTATAATTTCTCCCGTTGTTTTCATGGTCTATCTGCACCAGCTGTTTAAATTCTGACCATTTCTTTCTCTCATATAAATGTGTCCTTTTCTGGCTGCCATTGCGGCATGCATGGGGACTGAGCTGGGCACTTGGCTTTCTCGAGTGCTGCATCATGCACTAGCCCCTGCCAACTGGGCACTGGTGCCCACAGCACCCGGAGGCATAGGCTGACTGACACTTTCTCTGTCTCTGTTATGTCAGCCCTTGTTGGTTTTTACTCCCAGGAACTTAGCACAGTGTCCCCACAATACATTTTATCCCTCGAACAAAAACTCATCTCCCAGCTCCTAGTTTCAATCCCTTGGCAACTGAGCCACAACTTCCTGGAAAACCTTTTCTTCTCTCAATCACTGAGCAAACGGAAACATAACCCCTAGCAATGCAGCAGGGTTAGTAACAGCATACAGTGCTGCCAAACACAAAGCTGGTACCCATGTATCTTAATTTGCACACCTTTGTTCCACTGGGACATCAAACTTCAAGTAAATGATACCTGCAAACTCCAGTTTATTTTAGGGCTTAGAAATGTCTTCCCGTGAATGCAGAGTGAACACAGATGAGTTGTAGATTACTGGGGAGTGTCCAAAACAAGGAGGAAAAGAGTCTCCAAGGTGTCTGACTGTTCTGTTTCTCACATGCAGTGCCTCTCAGCCCAAGAGTGTGCTTTCTCTGTTCTCATTCTCTCCTATGGTTGGTATACCACATGATGTGTGTGTGTGTGTGTGTGTGTGTGTGTGTGTGTGTGTGTGTGTGTGTATTTACAAGGGTTTCACTGTGTAGCCCAGGTAAGCCTCAAATCTGTGAATCTCCCATCCCCCCAACTAATGAAATCAGAGGTGTGCACCATCATATTATTATACCTGGATAAACTTAAAATCAAAAACAAAAAGAAACCCCCCAAAGTGGTATTATACATACTGTGGATTTGATTAATGGTATTATTTATTTATTTAGAGAAAATGTCTCACTGGGTACCCTGGGCTAGTTTTGAACTTGTATTCTTCTATGCTTGCCTCTTGAGTGTTAGGTATGAGAGACATGAACCATTGCTCACAAGTATTTAATGCTCTTCAGCTGACAGTAAAATATTGTCAATGTAGTTTCACCATAAATCATGTAAGAATCTCATATATATTTATTTCTAGTTTATTTGGGCGGGGTCAGACACCAGCTTCATAATAGCAATCTTTCTAGCAAGGCCCTCTGACACATCTTTGATTGTCTTCTTGGAAAAAAAAATGATGTGAATTGGAATTGATAGATCAAAATTATACACATTATTTTGAGGCCCTCGAAAGATTTTCACACAGCTGCATTGTAAGCATTGATTAGTATTCAGTTTGTACTTCTGAACTGAATTTTCTGTAGGCAAGTAAGTTTACTTGTGGTATGCTGGGCCAGAGAAATATACTTCCTGGACACCCGCTAGGAGAGAACTCTTCCCTTAAAAGTGTTTCTGATAGACAAGGAAAAATGTCTCTGTGTTCACACAGCCACCACGAAGAATGCTTTATACTCACAAGCAAGCTTGAGACCAGCCTGATGTAATGCATCACTCAAACGTGTCTGGAAACTGCAAGGAACAGCTGTTTTGATGGGATAATGACTCTGAACACCGTGGTACTAATTTTCTATGCAAATTTGACTGTTTCTCCTTAAACTTGTCAAATTACCCAAACAATACTCATGCTAGAGTTCAGGATTCTATTCAAAATAAGCAATGTTGGCAGGAATGGTTGCTATAGGTTAGAGCTCTCCTGGGTCCATGTCTGGACCCACCAGTGTCATTGATTAACTTGTGATCGTTGTGTGAGGAAAATCAGAAGCCTCCTGCACATCACTCCTCCTGCTTAAGGAATTATGAGGGACCAAGCCACAAGATACGTGCTGCTTGTCTGTGTAAGTGAAGATGCAGCCTGGCCCATGAAATTGTCCCTCACAGGATGTCAGTGTAAAACAAATGTGATTGGGCAAAACATTGCCCATGTTTTATGTATCCAATCCAGAGTCCTACCTGAGGTCTGTGCAAATCAGAAGGAAGCCTGTATTGCACATGATTTTCAGTTGGTGAATGCCCCGTTGTCACCAAAACAAGAGTTTTGTCCATCTTTGGTTTTCTGGATATGGCAGTGGAAATGGCCGGGCTTCATGCTGGGACCTGACCTTAGGTTCAGTGCATGAACTGACTGGTGACTTAGGTTCTCACTGTTGGGGATAATAGAACTGGTCAGCAGGTCATTTGTGTTTGAGACCCACACTTCCTCTTTTTGTACCCTTTCTTCACTTCCCGTTGTTCTCACTTCCTCCCCAGCAACTTTATCATTGACAAGATGGCCCTGATAAACAAATTTCTCACAATATGATAATAACATACGTTGTCACTATTAGGAATATTTTATTGTATTGTTCTTTTGAAAGATATCTTTTATCTATTCATTCTGGAACAGTTCATTCCTATATACAATGTACATTGATCATATCTTCCCTCCACTTCCTCTAAAATAGGACAGCAAGAAAGAAATATTTTTAAAAAGGTTTGTTTTTATTTTATTTGTAGGGTTGTTTGCGTGCATATTTGTGAACCATATGACTCAGGCCCTTGGAGTCCAGAAGAGGGTGCATGTAGAATCCCATGGAACTGAACTTACAAAAATGGTTGTGAGCGGCCGCATGGATGCTGGGACTTGAACCTGGGTCTTCTGGAGCACAGCAAATGCTCTTAACCACCGAACCATCACTCCAGCACAAAAGAACACTCCTAACAACTGCAACGCCAACATAACTTCCAGCGGGAGTTTATGTGCTATTGTGATATGAATGTCTGAAGAGAGGAATATTTATCTGGTGTTTAAAGAGGCATGTAGGAAACATTAGAACCAAGATTAGAGGAGTAACTATATTTCTGAAATTCAGTTGCTTGAATTGGCCAAAGGGATGCTAATTCATCTGGCTGTTGTCATGGAAAGAGTCAGGTTGCTGGCGAAGATTCATTTATTCTCACTTACAGTTCCTTACAGTCTGTCCACCTCCCTGTTAGTACAAGAACAGGATTTGGAAATGGCAGAGATCCGAGAACTATCAGAAGCACCAGCTAGTTTCTTCTTTTGTTAAGATTTTTCATGGTTCATTTTAGCAAACTTATGCTGGTCTATGTTAGAAATGTTTCTGTACCTCACCTTTTTAGAGTAAGAAAAACATGTGCTTAAAATTAACGTATTCACAGGCAGCAGGGAAGCACTTTTTTTTTTTTTTTTTTAAAATAACCCAGATAATTGGATTGGATCTTCCTTGCGCCTTCAAGCAGTTATCCCTTAGACTTCAGATCTCTTTCTAGGCTAGAAGCATCTACATAAAAAGGCAGGAGAAGTTTAAGGGGCACATGGCTTTCATGATTTGACTTACCAGTTCATAACAAGGCTAACAAGCAGCAGCTACTTAAGCCTGCCAGGAACCAGGCCACGGGGTTTGTCTTTAACCTTGCTTAGAGCAAGCTAAGCTGAGCAGGCGAGTCAGAAAGAAGCCGAGGAAGCTGGACTCCGTTTATAAAAAAAAACTCATTCATGAGATAAGGAACTCACTCTCATGGAAACTATAGTAATCTCTTGATGAAAGTCGGGCCCCTGTGACCTATTTACCTCTGAAAGACCCATTATCTCTTACCATTACACAGACTCATCATGACACATGAGTTTTGGAGACAAAAATAATATGAACCATAGTATCACTGGACAGTTGGTGAGCGTGGGAAGTCTGTAAGTGCAGAGGCCACTGTGGGTTTACAGGTCTGGGCCCAGTTCCATAGGCTTTTATTGACTGGGGCCCACCTAGATAATAGCATCTAAACCACCACCTTCAGAGAAGAATACCAGCAGAGCTTTCGCCATCTCTAGAATATGTCTCTGTAACCGGACACACTTCCACCCCCATCTTCGACATGCTACTCCTGACCTACTGTTGGATTCAGTCTATACGATATGGGCCTGAATTGCAAATTTGTGAATTTTTAAAAAACTGTTAATATCTCAACACTTTTCCCCACGTCAAGATATTAGCAACCCCACATAGACAAGCAGGTGTACCCGTGTGATAAGATTGGCCCAGACCACAAGTTCCTCTTTTTGCTTTCCCTTCACTGTGACCTGGTGACATTCTGATGCATTAGTAATATTCCTTCATGTTCTTTGCTTGTTCTGTATTCAGGATGCCAAGGGCTGCATTTGTCCATGTACCTCACTGTAGTGGCCCTTACCAGTTTCGTGAGCTGCTTTCTTGCACTCTTCCCACAGTGCCCTGTCATGGTGTGTTATGTGTGAATGTGATCAATCCTGTAACTTCCTGTGCTTTACAAGTGTAAGTTAGAAAGTCGAATTGGAGAGACTTGTAGCAACCTCACAAGGGGGTTTCCCTTTTTCACTTACAGCACAGGGACTCAGTTTACTCCAGTGAAACATTTTAAAAAAACAAGAGATTATCTACCTTGAAGGTATTCTGATGACACTACTTTGAGGTTTTTCTTTCTTCTATTTTAGGACTAGGGATGGAATCCTGGGTCTTGAGTACTGTAGGTAAGGCTTTACTGCTGAGCTATATCCTTAGCTAATACTTCTTTATTATTATTATTTTGTTGGATATTCTCTGTATTTACATTTCAAATGCTATTCCCTTTCCCCTTCCCATGCCCCTCTCCTATCCACTTGCTTCTGTGAAGGTGCTGCCTCTCCCAATCACCGTCTCCACCTCAGTGCCTCGGCATTCCTCTACACTGGGAAAATGCACCTTCACTGGACCAAAGTGTGTGTGTGTGTGAGAGAGAGAGAGAGAGAGAGAGAGAGAGAGAGAGAGAGAGAGAGAGAGAGAGAGGGAGAGAGAGAGAAAGCTAGAGACATCTAAAAGCACAACTAGATAAAGTCTTTACTTTCCTCCTGCTATGTAGGTCTTGGGGTTTAGGCCTGTCAGGGTTGGCCCTAGATGTCTTCACCTGCTAATCCATATCACTAGCCCAATACTTTTTAGTTCTAGAGAAAAACCTTTCACTTTTGGAGTGGCCCAAACTCAGTCTTATTCAGTCGCCATGAAGAAACTCAGAGAAGTATGAGTTAATCTAAAAAATTTTTGGTTACTTTAGTTGGGTCCCAGTTTGATAGCTGCTGAAGAGGTTTGAGTTCCACTAAAGACTAGAATGCCAAAGAAAAGGGGCCGCAGAGGCTAGAGTAGGCCGCTGTGGTGCTCACTTGAGATCCCCGTGCTCCCAAAGCCTGGCTGTACTACCTAACACTCCATCTCTCAAGACAGTGAAACAGCAGCAGCAGCAGCAGCGACAAAAGGAAAACCAGACAGCGGAGGACAGAGCTGCGCGGGACGCTAATGCTCTTTTAACTTAGTGGTCTCCCACCTTTGGGATCAGCTGTACCTCCATCATTGCAGAAAAACTCGAAATATCACTGCGACCTCTTGTCTATTCACAGTATCTCATAAAGCAATTAGAGCCTTTTAAGTATACTTTAAAAAGGACTAATGTGTTTGAGGGAGGAAAGAAGAGCTCTTCACAAGAAACCGTTGCTCGTATCAAAACCGTAGCTAGGATTTATAAGCACGTACATTTGTAATGTTCACAACCTGTCATGGTGATAAATACATGAAAGTCCAGCTTTGGACAAATTTATTTCTGCAGCTGGGTAATCTCAGCAGAGCGGAGCAGCGTCAGGACCTGCGCATTAACTGGAGTTGCGGCACCCAGCTATAGCCTGCTTGGGATAAGCCAACTTTTGAGTTTTAAGATTTACTCTGTCTTGTATTTTGAACTTTATTAAGACGTCACACAGCTGAAACAGTCCCTATCGCGACGGCGCCGAGAGATGATGTCTTACAGAGACCTCTTGGAGTGTGGTGTGGCTACAGCGGCTAACAGAGGCATCTCTGTTTCCTGTGACAGGAAATGATTATCTCCCTGTAATGACACGGGGGCAGACTCCACTCCCTTCTCCAGGCAACTGAGTTATATCAGTGTCCTCTCTGAATACCTAATCCATCACCAACGGCAAGCAGAACGCGAAAGGGAGCAAGAATCGCTTCTGCCATTCTCCACACTAACCGTTCCTTTGCAAAACCTCTGACGTCAGACATCTGGGAAGCAAAATAATCTCTTTTCCTTATACTGCATTAATGGTTTAAAAAAAATCAAAGTCATATGACAAAATAGGTCACATTAGAAACATCTTGCCTCAGGACAAATGCAGTCCCCCCCCCCCCCCCCGATTTCCATTATCCCCGACTCTGATGTTCTGAAAATCAGGTCTGCGTGCCTTGCCAGACCTGGTTTTCAGCATGCTCTCTGCTCTCAAGCTGAAGACCCCATCGTGGACTCATATCCTCTTTTCTTCTGAGCCCCAACACTGCTGGACATCCCTGTCAGTACAGTCACCACACCCAAACCCAACCACACAGGGTTGAAGGTCCACTGCCTCATCACTTTCCCGAGTGAACTCCTGAAGCCTGCACTGTGACCATTCTTACCTTGCTCAGCTTGCTCCCGACGTGTTCACCACGCCTAGGTGTGCTAACAAAAACTTATTCAGCAGTCGGGTCTCTCTCCAGGTCACAGGCGAAGGCAAGGTGCACTCCCCCCCTTTCCTCAGACTTCCTGTTCAGAGTGTCTCCTCTTGCTGCTTTGTTCATATAGTCAGTCCCCGGGTCACAGTTTCCCCTCTTCACCACAACCTTTTAATTTATCCGATGAATAAAACTATATATTTAAAGTCAACGGCATGATGTTTGGATGTGCATTGTATACTGTTAAATGGTTTTCCTGCCTAAATTAATAGCACACTGTGCCGAATTATCTTTTTAGTGTACTTGTCTATAAATCTCTCTCTCTCTCTCATCTTTGCTATAGTTTAGGTGTCGAGTGTTGTTTTCAGAGCTCACATGCTGAGGATTTGGTCCCTAGCTTCTTACATGACTCAGAGATGGAATGATGGAGTCTTTAGAAAGTGGGCTGTGGTGGGAGAGAGTTAGGTCATTGGAACGGGCTATTGAAGGTACTGGAAGCTTGGCCTGTTCTGTTCTCATTTCGTGAAATGTCTCTTCTCTCATGTGCCCTCACCTTGATGCATTATGCCACCGCATGCCCAAGGCAACAGAAATAAGTGAATATGGACTAAAAGTTTTTGAAATTGTGAGCAGAAACAGACCCTTCCTCCATATTAGGTTGGCTCAGATATCAGAGAGCTGGCTAGTATATTCTTCTAATGGAAACTCTGTACCTTTGACCCACGGCTGCCCAACCAGCCCCTTGTAACCACCTTTCCGCTCTACAATTTTGCAGGTATAACCTTGTTAGTTTCTGTGCTCACCTCGGGTCATGCAGAACTTGATTTTCTGTGCCTGGCTTCTTTTATTTAGCACATTGTTCTCCAGATTCTGAGAAGACAATACTAACCTATCCCAGTGGTTGAGGCCTTAATCATTTTTTCTTTTATACCCCCTCCTAATCCCCAGCTAGACTGTAAACCTGGGGAGGAGCTGTTGTACATGTGTGTAGTGCGGGACCATAGTCACTGACCAACAGAAGAGTGTGTGACTCACAGAAATAGTAAAAGGTGTGTATTGTGACTGTGTCCCTCAGCAGTGACCAAGTTAAATCTCATCAACTTTTAGACCATTTGCTACAAATTGTATTTGTTCGTGAGTATTGTTGTCTTGTGAGATGCTGTTAGGAAAGAAATAATATTGTGTGACCCAGGTCAGTTTCTCTAAAGCATATCCCAGACACTATCACTAAAGGCTTCAAAACTGCTTGGGAAGACCACCAGATGCTTTACATAGCAGGGGCTAAACTCTTTACAGAGGAGTGTTCCGTCCAAAATTGCTGCAGGACTCAAGGAAAACAAACATTCGACTGTAGAAGAATTTTAATCCAGCAACACGGCTGCTTTGGCAAGGAATCACATCCAGAGACCTGTGTGATCTGGCTGAAACAGCCCACCTTCAGTCCCTCTGGCTGAAATATAGTAACGCCCATAGCAAGCAACTCAAAATAGAGCTGGTTTTGTAGAAGGAAGCAGCCATGTTTCTCATTGAGAAGCTGACAAAGAGATGAATCTGAGAAAGATTTGACAGAATGAGGCAGAGATAGAAATGTGCTCAACTCTCATGAGAATGCACAGGGATGAGAGGTGAGCAGTGGAGAAAGAGAGAGAGAGAGAGAGAGAGAGAGAGAGAGAGAGAGAGAGAGAGAGAGAGAGAGAGAGAGAGAGAGAGAGACATGGGGGAGAGAGGAGGGGGAAGGAAGGGAGGGAGGAGAGGGGGAAGGAGAGGGGGAGGGAGTGGGGGAGTGGGAGGAAGCAGTTTTATGGAACAGTTTTACAGAGACAGGTTGCAGGTAAAGACAGAAGGAGTCAGACAATGAGAAGAAGATAGAAGATTCGAACAGATGGCCAGAGTTAGTTTGAGTCAGACAGGGAGAGAAGCCAGTTTGAGTCAGTCATCTTGGAAGATGAGATTGCATGGTGGCTAGAAGCCTCCAGGCCTAGGCCCAGGGATAGCTAGGACAAATGAAGAAACGCTCTGGGCTCCGCACAGTCATATGCTTGCCCGGCTTGGGTACAGCTCTCACCTCATCCCATCATCTGAGGACATAAAAGAAGAGTTTACAGGAGACGTTTCTAATGTGACGGATCACCAGAAAGCACTTCATGGCCCAATGCACAGTTCTACTTCTGTTTTTCTGCCAGACACCATGGGACAATGGAGGGTCATGGCACATGGAAAATTATCAAATGCTAAGCCAAATAAGTCAGGAACATGTGTAATAAACTTGTCAGAATTTGAGGCATGTGCTGGCAGAATGTTCTAGTAGGTCATTGTTGCACAAAATAGCTGTTTAGTAAGGAAGATGGATCTTGGGAGAGTTTCAAATGAATGGTGTCCATGTGGCCAGGTCCCACCCTCCCCAGTACAGTGAGGCCCTGTTATCCAAGCTTAGGAACTGTTGATGTAAAGTGACAGCAAATCCTGGGACTTCTCCCATGTGCAAACCACCATGGCAATGATGCAGATGCAGGGGAAGGCTCGTATCCTGCTCCAAAATAGGTCTTTTTGCTTATATAAACTAGCTGGTCTTTCCAAGTTAAAACTTGGCTCATTTAACTGTAAGGCTGACATCTCTTCCTCCTGTCTGTCCATCACCTTTCTAGCTGTGTTATACGTTCAGAACCATCTTGGAAAGATTCAGAATTCTGCTTCAGTGGAAGACAGAAATCCACACTGGGGATTTTCCATGCCTCTGAAACTTCGTACCTTCCCACTTTCCTTCCATTTCTCCTCCCCTCCCCTTCCTCTCTCTTTCATTTTCAGTTTTTTTTTTTTTTTTTCCTCCTTGGAGACACGAACTCCCCTTGCAGCTCAGACTCCTCTCAGATTTGTGGCCTCCTGCCAAAGCTTCCCAAGCGCTGGGATTGGCGTCAAGCATTGTGTTTGACTCAAGCACACACTTTGAATTCTAGAAAGAGAGCCCCACAAGACTTCTTTTTGCCCTATACTTTAAAACTCTTTTTGCGTTTTCTTTCTCTCTCTTTTTTTTTTGCCATTTAAAAGTCTTTCCCTTCATCCTCTTATTATGTTTGTGCCTGTGTGTGTGTTTGTGCAAAGCCATGGTACCTGTGTAGGGGTCAAGCGGCAGATTTCAGGAATTTACCTTCTATCATGTTGCCTCCCATCATCGGTAGTTATGTTGTGTTTACGAATGTGTGACATTATCTGATTTAAAAAAAAAAAGAATTTTAAAAAAGTATTTAATTGTTTAATGTGTGTGTGTGTGTCTGTGTGTTTCTCTATATTGGTACCACAACAGGCATATGGAAGCCACAGGGTAATTGGCAGGTGTTAGATCTCTCCTTCCACCATGTGGGCCCTGGTTATCAACTCAGGTCATCAGCAAGTACCTTTAACCACTGAGCTCTCCGGCTCACTTCACATCTGGATTTTTACGTGGGTTTCAGGAGAACTCAGGTCAATCTTCAGCCAGTCTTTGGCAGCATGTGGGTTTACCTGCTGAGCCCTTCACTAGCCTCCACTATGTATTTCCAAAGAACAGAACAGAGACATCAAAAAGCAAGCAGAATTGGGTGTATGTGTGTTCACTTGACTTTCTTGGCATTAGGGCTGCTTGGGAAAAGGAAAAACTCATGGCCAGTCCCATAGGATGGTGATGAAGTCCAGAGTGTTGCACGTGTTTTCTTTCCCCTTAATCCTTAGGTAGCAAATCTCTCTTGCATAGACATTCTTGCTTTCACAACCCTCAGCCCTTGCCCCATGGTGTAAGCCAGCAGTGGACAAAGCTCTTTGAACCTGGGAGCCATGGCCATGCTGAACACCCAGAGCTAACTAGATAACTGCCTTATTAGAGCCATGCAGTTCAAGTAATGAGTTCTGAGTTCTGATACTCAGATTCAGCGATTGACCCTGCTGTTTCCCACTGATGGCAGCCTCTTCATCTCTGCAGATGTCTTCTTTTCCATTTCTCAAGTGGAGATAATTATCAAGTCTAAATGGCATTAAATTTGTAAATAGCTTTGTAGGATCTTCTCTGGTCTGCTAGCACTCAATGTCGGCCGTGGTTTATATGTGGGTTACCATTACCACACAAGTTCCTAATTTTAGGAATTCTGTTGGGAATGTCATTCCATTCAGCCCCTCATTATAACCATAACTGGGTCACCCTAAGTTAACTTTGCCTCTGAGGCGCTTCAGGCCTCACCTCAGAAAATGATAATATTAATTCATCTCCTTTTAATTTGTCAAGGGACTTCCACTAGTTACTAATTTAGGGATGCCTAGACTCTCTCTTCACGTCCTTGAACTTAGATGTTGAGAATTAAGCATTAAGAGGGGGGAAAAGATTGCTCAGCTTAACAGCTGTTAATTTTCTTCATGTTCAAAATGGCTTTTAGTAGCAAGTAGGAGACGGGAAAAAGGTGGTTACAAAATAAACTTGATTTAATGTGTTCTGGACACCAGCCTTCCCTTACAGCTCTACTCAAGTCTGTAGTACATGAAATAGAACCCGTGATGTATTTAGTGAATGGTCACAGAGAAGCTGGCACTAGGGGAAAGCCTGGTCACCTTCAAAAGTTGCCTTTGCGGCTGGCTTTTAGCTGCAGTGCCTGACTCAGTTCTGGGAAGGCTGGGTGTGTGATTGATGCTGGGCCCTTAGGAGCAAGAGAGGACAGCCTCTCTCTTTACATGTGGCCTGGAACAGACTCCAGGGGCTGTATTGGCCACAGCTTTCACAAGGTCTACAGAGGACATGTGGAAAGGAAACTGTGGGGGAATAATGTTCTCTACTATGGAGAGGTGGATGCTTTAAAGTAGTTCTAGGGGCATAACATGGCCCTGGGATACTGTAGTGTCCAGACCATGTTTGCTGAGTGCTGTAGTGAACGTGGCTTCACCTCTATTGTTCCCCGATTTGTTTTTAACTTGCAGCCATTCGCCGACTTTCATTTTTTTTGTTAAGACTCAGTCAAGGAGTAATCTCTAAGACCAGGTCTTGCTACATGCTTCCTAGGCAAGTCCAGGTTTGTCTAGAACGCATGACCTTTCCACCTCAGCTTCCCAAGTACTAGGAACGCAGGCGTGGACAGTATGCTTTGTGATACAAATTTAAAGATGTTTGGTGGATGCCATGCAAGCAGAGCTGCAGTGGGAAAGTGGGCAAGTGAGCTCCCTGCAGATGACCCACCATCTTGCTCAGCAACGACGACGAGGGCACTGTGTTGGGGCACGGCCTCAGGGACTTTGTTTCAGGATTGTTTCTTGTTTCTGATGTGCTTTCTTATGTTTGTCATTGCCATACTCAATGATTTATCTTGGTGGGAGTGGACACCAGGAGACCTTCGCTGCTTATATAGTGTGGTGTGATTACTTCCTAGGTGATAACCCATCTGTGGGTAAATTTCCAGCAGAACACATGAAGATGAACTTCCATGAATTAATGCTGTTTAGGTAAATTAATGATTTCCCAGAATTCCTGACTTGACTCAAATGATTTTAGAAAGAAAGTGTAAGAAGATGGTTTAGTTGTTTTTCCAGAAAGATATACTAAAGTTAGAATCAAGAGTAGAATATGCCCGCGCGTCATAGACTAGTAAGCGCAGGTTGCATAATAAGAGCTACAATGAGCTTTCTTGAATTGCACCAAGAAAAGAAGTAGGCTTGAGACAGGTTTGTGATCAAGGGAAAATGTTCTTTTTAGGTCAGGTCTAGGGATAAAGCTACTGGTTTGTACTATAATAAGCAAGGCCACATGAAACTGTTGGTTTCATAATGAGCTTATAGAATGAAACACTGCTTTGAACTTACTATCAGTGTCCTCCTGGAACTCCCTTTTGCATGACATTGTTGATTTTATAAAGAACTACTGTCTAAGAAGGTATAAAATAGCTCAATCCACCAAATATACATATATATGTATATATGTCTATCTGTATGTATGTACAATATATCTATATGCCTGTCTGTTTATATGTATGTACATACATATATATGAGTGTGTATACCTACCATCAATCCCAGAGCATGCATATGTATGTATATATGTGTATATGTATATGTATATGTATATGTATATGTATATGTATATGTATATGTATATGTATATGTATATGTATATGTATATGTATATGTATATGTATATGTATATGTATATGTATATGTATATGTATATGTATATGTATATGTATATGTATATGTATATGTATATATGTATATATCATGTGTACTTGTGAAGTTAATGAAACATGTTGTTGGGCCTGCCCAGTATGTGTGTGTGTGTGTGTGTGTGTATGTGTGTGTGTATGTGTGTGTGTATATGTGTGTGTGCACAACCCCTCTTTGTCCTTTTCTTTCTCGTTAGCTACTTAAGAGTTGAAAGAGTTCAGAGTTTCTTGCTGGGCATTCTTGCCATCCACAGATAATTCAGTTGGCTACTATTAGCACCCATCTCAATGTTCAATGCCATACACCATACCTTACTTACCCAGATACCAGATAGGCTTTCAACAGATGTGATGCACCACAAAAACTTCTGCATGACAAAAACCATCAAAGAGGCAGCAGGCTCTTCCTTCCCATCCCAGCCTACAGCCTTCATGGTAAAATGTCTCACAGGAGCTGTCCAAAATGATGGCTCCTGTCAAAATGGAGGCATTGCCACATCTTCTTAGCCTGCAGCCACCACAGGAACTGAGGGAGCTGTCCACACCTTTCCTGCCTCAGTCTACTGCCAGTGTGAGGAGCTGTCCACGGTGACAACACCCTCTTTCCTGCCTCAGCTTTTGTGAAACACCATTGCAGGGACTGTCCCAGAGGAGCTGTCCACCGTTGCTTATTCTCTCCAGTCTTCTCTGCCCAAGGCGGCCTCGGTACAGTATCTCAGCAGAGACAGCAGCAGGAGGGAAGGACTTCCCACTCTAACCCGTGGGCCTCATGCAGGGAATAGGTGATGAATAAAAGCCACCAATCACTGAGCAGGAGAGCCACCAATCCCCAGTCCCGGAGTTTCTCACAAAAACCTACCAATTACTGAGTAGGAATCTTGCCAATCCCTGAACAGGACAACCTACCAATTCCTAAGCATCCCAAGCCCAGGACTTGAAATCCCACCAATCATCATTCTGAATCCTGCATAGTGTTTTCATATAAACACACACACACACACACACACACACACACACAGAGAGAGAGAGAGAGAGAAAGATAATACAGACATCATATGCACATATCCATAACACATGTTCACAGTCAGCCATCTACAGCTTCAGATACATCATGCATGTATGCACATATCACACAAACATGTACAGGTGCACATGTACACTAATATTACACTAGAAGCACATACAGAGACATACAGACTCACACACAGACACACTTCTTAAATTGGAGACATGTAAAAGAGGAAACTCTAGCTGTGGCAAAAAGACCAGGTTAACAGTGTCAGAAAAAGGCACCTCTAAAGAATCAGAGATGTCCAAGGCAGAGGAAAGCTACCTGATGTTTACTTTAGGGGCATTGTCAACTGCTTTTTAAAAAAAGATCACTTCTAAAAAGAGGATGCAGAGAGTGTTAAAAACACCCAGGAAAGAAAGGACAGTGTAAAATGAAGGGGAAGGAAAAGAAGGGAGTGGGAGAGTCTATCAAAAGAAAACCTTGACCTAGGGGAGGTTGAGGATACATTCTGGTGTGCCTGGTGTTCATGATCATTGGATATGGTGCTTCTTTACTGTAATGGGCACTAACATGGATGGTATACGGTCTCCCATATACCTGCTCCATATGCCACTAGCATGCTGACAAGACTACTTAGGGACTTGGAAGAAAATCCCTGAGGATTTTGGGGCATTGAGAAGTAGTGGTTCCTAAAGAAAGAGAATGTCACTGTACTTTAGGGTTTGCTCCAATTTATTGATAGACGTCTTCCAGTCTAGCTGTGTAGAGGGAGTATTCTGTATACAGGTCATGATCTTAAGGCAGGATAAGGTTTCCCTCTCATTAGAATTTCATTGCTGAGTTAATTGGTGCGATGACTCCCATTGTCTCCACACTCCTGCCACCATTTGATCCTGACTTGTCTGGGCTGCCTGTGACCCTTGAGTACGTCTCTACTTTGTGTGCATTTTCTCAGCAATGCGACTGTTTGTCTGCGTCTGTACCTTACACACTAGGCTATGATCCTTGGGAATAGTGATTACATGCTTTTGGTATCGCTTCAGTTTGTGGCCAGGTAGGTTACTAATACATGTGTGCAAGATGAATAGGTGACTGCCTTATTCCTAATGTTTACTAAGAATCAGGCATTTGTTTTCTTATTATTTTAGTTTTTTTTTTTTTTGAGGTAAGACCTTTCTATGTATGTAGTCTTGGCAGTAGACTTCGCTATGCAGACCAGGCTTGCCTCAAACTCACAGTTACTTCTGCCTCTGCTTGCCAAGTGCTAGGATTAAAAGCGTTCACCACCACACCCAGCTCTGCTCTGCTCTCTCTCTCTCTCTCTCTCTCTCTCTCTCTCTCTCTCTCTCTCTCTCTCTCTCTCTCTCTTTGTCTCTGTCTCTCTCTCCTTTTTTCTTTCTTTCCCCCCTCCTTCAATTCCTCCCTCCCTCCCTCCCTCCACCTGGATATGGGTCATATCTGACATGATCTGCTTGTCGGGGCTGCGTGACACTACACTCAAGAAACTAAATCCTGGGACCTGACTGCCAGATGCCACAGCCGTAGCACTAGCTCTGGCAGAAGCTTCCTAGCCTGCAAAGTAATGGCCACTGGGAAAGCCATCTTAACTAGGAACCTGGGGAGAGGTTACACTGCATGTTTCTAAGTAAAATATAATTACATAAATTTCCCCCTTTTTTCCTTTCCTCCCCTTCCATGAGCCTTTCCTCTCCCTGCTCCTCAAAATCACAGCCTCTTTTTCTTTAAATTATCATGTTTATCAATCTATTTATCTATCATCTATTTCTAGTATCTTTATCTATCTAACTTTATTATCTATTTTAGATAGACATATTAAAAAAATACAATCTACTCACCCCATTAGTGAAAAGCTGACTAACAGGAGTTGTAGATTTTAGTGCGGGGTCTTACGTATTGGTATTTATCACTAGACATATCATTAGGCATAAATCTCTATTAATAAAAGATCTCTTTTTCAACTTACAATATCAAAACCTACATTTTTATATTGGCTGTAAAAATCAGCCGTTACTATCTAAATGATTATGAAATGGAAAAAGCAAAAAAAAAAAAAAAAAAAATGCTGGTGTATGACATTGCCTTTAAGTCTACTGGAAAGGGGACAGGGTTGAACACTCTTGGTGGCCAAGAGGACAAAAGTTTCTTTTCAGGAGATGCACAGAAAGACAGATCTTTATTTTCATATAACCAAGAAACACAGCTTCTTCTTCTTCATGGGACATTCTGGAACACAAGCAGCGTCATTTTCTCACAGTTATGACCAAGGCACAAGGTTTCCATCAACTCCAAATATGGCTTGGATATGCTCAAATCAGGAGCACACGGTTCTTGTCAGGCTTCCATTACAGAGGGAAGACCATGTGTGCTGGAGAACTTCCCACAGAGAACAAGCATATAAAATATCATTTAACATTTTTAAAATATAAAAGATAGAGAGTTTCAAAATATAAGCTAAATTTTTGTAATGATTTTCCCATACAAAGAGGAGAATCTAGATTCATTGAAGTTTGCAGATGACATTGTAGTATAAAATTGCATGGGGCTGGTAAGATTCTCAGGGGTAAAAGCATTTGCTGGGCAAGCCAGGCAACCTGAGTCAGCTCACATCCCTCTCATATACACACAATAATAATTAATAAAAGCATGAGGCTTTTTACTTTAAAATATACAGAATATCTAGGCACAGTGCCACATGCCTTTAATCCTAGCACTTGGGAGACAGAGGCAAGTGAGTCTTAGTATGTTCAAGGCTATCTTGGTCTACATAGTGCATTCCAGTACATCCAGAACAGCACAGAAAAACCACTGCCCTTTCTTCCCTCCCTCCCTTCCTTGCTTCCTTTAGAATCATTAAGCTGTACTTTTCAGGCAACTGCCTTGCCACTGTTTCAGTGCCAGCCAAGTAGTATTTATTGATAGTTTCAGCATGTTTCTGGAGCTACAACACTCCCTCTTTATTTAATACATACTATATTGTCTTTGAAGTTAGTAGAACTTTTTCTCACATTGTTACTTGTCATTTCTAACCTCTTCAATAAGTCATGTCTGTAAAATACTGCTTTTATTTCCTCAGATAAAAAATGGTACGAGATCTGTACCTAAGATTTACAAATACATGGCTTAGGCTGAGCCCAGAGTGTTTCTATCTATCCCCAGGCCTAGGCCTGGAAGCTTCTAGCCTCTGTACAATCTAATTTTCTGCGAGCATGGACCATGAAGGCTTCAATTTCCAGCCTCCATCTGGTAACCTAGACCTAGAATGTTACAGCCTCTGAGATGTACTGCTGTGCTAACTCACTCTGTCTAGCTCTTTCTGAACACTGCATTTATTAAGTTGAAACTCAGAATTATTGGCAGAAGGTAGCTTCTATCAGCAATGGAGGCTAGGCAGTGGTCCAGCCATTGTGCTGATTAAGGCATACCAAATTATAAAGACTGTGTGTGTTTCATTCAAGAACTTGAGTCACTGAGGTGGGTAGTGAACCTGCAGTTGGGTTTTATTAGTTAAATAATAATTTAAACAGGTTCAACTTAGCTGTTTTGGCTCAAAATCCTTTCCTACTTGACTAATTCAAATTGGCTTCTCTTGACTTCTGATTGGATTGTTCTGCTTAAAAGTACTGCTTCTGAACTCCACTGAATGGAACTCAACTGAACTCCATTGCATTTCCCGAATTTATCTGAACTGTACTCACTGAACTACCTTTCTTCACTGACTAACTGAACTCAACTCAATTCATGGCATCCCCTTTGTGATGCTCTTAAATGACTTCTCTTTCCTTTCTGTCCTTATAAGACTTGGTATCCTATCTCTGACTCATTCTGTCAAATCTTTCTCTGACTCATCACTTTGTCTGCCCCTCAATTAGATGTCACTTTCAAACATGGCTGCTTCCTTCTACAAACTCACTTTACTTTACCTGTATGAAATTAAAGGTGTATACTAGGGATGTGTCTGTATTCCAGCCAGAGAGATTAAAGGTGTTTCATTCCAGCAGATCACACAGACCTAGAAAGTCTTTGCCAGAGCAGCCACGTTCTGGATTAAAATTCCTCTACATACATCAATTTTTCTCCTCTATCTTTCTTTGTGTTTGAGAAGAAAGACATTTTTTTAGAGAGTTGTGAGGATTGTGTAAATAAATAGAGCAATATCTGGTGCTTCAGATATATTCATCATGGATCCTGCCTTAAGCCGTCTCCAGCCTTGGTATCTATTTTCCAAGCTTAATACCACTTTCTAAAGATTTTGAATTTTTAAAAACTGAAGGAACTGGGAAAACTTTCTGGAAAGTTTAGTTGAGGTTTTCTGTGTTCAGTGACCCTTAGATTCATTACATGTTGACATCTCTCGAGAGAGCTTTATAAAATTAGGATCTTGGTTCTCACTCTTTTCTTTGGCCTAAAATCAACACTGATTCATTTAAAAGAATTCCAAGATCAAATTGATTTGTGAATTCTAATTTTAGATTTTTTTTGCAAGATTGTTCTATCTACCCATCTGACCTTGGACTACAAGGATGCTCCTTTATAGTCAGGGACTGGAGATTGTGACAGATACCCTTGGTTGCCAATTTGATTATACTTGGAATTATCTAAAACTCATACATAGAATAAGCACCTGTGATGAATTTTTTTTTTGCTTAATTTGAAGTGGGACAATTCACTTCTAATCTAGATATTTAAGCTGAGAAGACAAACCTCTAATTTAGAGATTTTTGAGGTAAAAAGACCCATCTCTAATCTGGGCCACACTTTCTGTTGTAAGTCTACATAAGGACACAGAAGAAAAAGCTTTTCCTCTTTGCCTGATTTCTTTTGCCTTACTAGCTAGTACTCACCTTTACTGGCATTACAAAATACTTCTCTAATATACTAATCAAATGAGACGTACAGCCTGACTAAAACAATTACTATAAAATTTTATGGATAATTTTATGTTATATTTTGATAGTATTTAAGTTTATTTCTCTCCAGATCTACTTTTATTAAACTATCTGTGTTCTTTATTCTGGGCAATCTCCACTCAGTTTTACAGACCACTTTTAAATTTGGTTGGTTCTCTTGTGTTTAGTTTTTTTTTTTTTTTTTTTTTTTTTGTGTGTGTTCTTTGAATATTCTAGAGACTAATCCTGTCATTGTATAGGTAGCTAAAATTCTGGGGAATGATCTTACAGCATGCAGGCATCAGGAAGATTAAGTGTAGAAGATTTAGTTAAGATTAAGTTAGAAGTAGACAGAATTTTCCATCCACTGATATGGACAATGAACATTTGGAGAACAAGCATTTGAGTGGTTTTACCTAGGTCAGAATTGAAATGAGAGGTTACGAGATAGGTTTTGAAGTAAAATTCACAATATTGTATTAGTGATGAAAATTCAACTTATGAAAGGGCAAACAATACAAGATTGACTTCAAGCCTTTTACTCTGGAAAAATGGTGGCTTTTTAAATTGCAGTCATAAATATTGGCGAGGTATATCTGGAAGAGTTACCAACGAGTTTTATTTTTAGACATGAAATTTGAGTAACAATTAAATAAGGAAGATAGGGAAGCCAGTTGAAATCTGTGTTACTATTTACAAATTTTAGGATTTATCTATTAGCTTTTGTTTTTACAATTACGAGTTACTATTGCTTGAAAACACATGTTTTTCACAGTGAAGGGAAACCCACCATGCTTAATAGAGTAATTTGTGACTGTGGTGTGGAGAACGAGTGTTTCAGAGTGAGGGCACACAAAGTTGCCCTTGCTGCTGTAGTCAGAGTTTCTGCACAGCAGGCAGTCTGTGTGAAAGGCTCTGTCTGAAACCTCAAAACCTACCAGCTCTGGAACGCTTTCCATTGGCTGTACCACTGTCTCCAAGGCTGGTTTCTTGTGGTCTTCCCTTGAGACATTGAGACATGCTATTTTAATGGTTGTGACTCCCCAAGAACGACAACAGCAAAATATTACTCCTCACAGAGTCTCAAATGCTCCTACAGTATTTTCTAGAGTATCTGTGTTGGTTAGCTTTTGCCAACTTGACACAAACTAGAGTCACCACGAAGAGAATCTGCCTCTATCCGGATAGTGTGGTATGCCTAGTGTACAGTTTTTTGATTACTGACTGATGTAGGAGGGCCCGTCCCATGATAGGTGCTAATATTCATGGGCTAGCATTCCTGGGCTACATAAGAAAGTAAGATGAGCAAGCTGTGGAGCGTGAGCCAGCAAGCAGAATTCCTCCATGACCTCTACTTTACTTTCTCCTTTTAGGTTCATGGCTTGAAGCACTGACTTCCCTTCACGTTGGACTGTACTCTGGAAGCCGAAGTAAACCAGTTTCTCATGCAATTTGCTTTTGGTCATGATATTTCGCATAGCAACAGAAAGCAAGAGAAAACAATATCTAATCAATAAATAATACCTTCATGATTGGAAGAATGAGCATATTTACTTGTAATTGTAGGAGTGATATCACTCCTCCATGAAAAACCCCAGAACTTTGGTACAGCAGTACACTGTATAAGCAGTGTATTTAATCGATGTATTTAGTTTATGCATTTAATTAGTGATGGGCTACATGTTGTCTAGTAACCCGGTGGTTTTCATCCCAGCTTGTGGAGATACATCATCATATGTTTATGTTAACAGTTGCATTACCTAATGATGCATTTCTCAGAATGTATGCCCATTAAGACATTCATAATTATATTTGTAATTTTATCATTTCTAGAATGTGAAGAAAGCTCACATCTCAAATTATTTTTCTCTCTTCTTTCCATGAACTCAGCTCCTTAATGGATAAGTTCATTCCCTACCTCACCTGAAATGTAAACACTACTGTTTGCTCGTCCATGGGTAGAGCTGGGTGTCAGTAACTAACCCAGAATACATGTCTGTGTCTAAATTTGGACTTCCTTGATGTCAAATACCTCATCACCTAGATTCCTAGCAGATTCTATTTTGATTTGAGGTTTCAAAGGGATAAAGGTTAAGTTATTGAGCCATTCTCCAAGTCTGGCATTCTTAAGAGATGATGGTTCTTTTATCTTATGCATTTGGAAAAATATTGAAACTATAAGAATCGTAAAGGTATTTCTGAATGTGAATGTTATGATAAAAGCAACATGCACATAATTTAAGCTAATAACAAAGTTAATTCCAATGCATGATGATCTAAGAAAGTATACAGATAGATGGCTTCTTAGAATAATTACAATGATGAAGAGTATTTATTCTGTGCTGGGAAAGTAAATTTAAGAAAACAGTACTTCAATCACACTATCAAACCTTAAAAAAAAAACCAAGTACTGACAAAAATGTATTGTATACTTTTATGCAAAAAATGCTTAAAATCTGTACATTTATCTTTGTTTTTTCAAATAAAGTTGTAAAAAAAAAAAGAAAACAGTACTTCAAAAACTATCTGAACTATGACATAGTAAACATTCATGCACATGTGCATATATGCCAACACAGATGAACATAATAAATCAACAATAGTTTTAAAAACACAAGTACAATAAGTAGTAAAACATTTACAAATGCTAAAATAAATATGGCACTTTTTAAGTTCGGAAAGAGCCGATGTGTGCTGTGCAAGCGAGTGTCAGGCTGAAGGTTGGCAGTTGTGAAGGGGAGGCTGGAATCTGGTGGTCAGCTGTAGTGGTGGATGGGAATGGAGTGGCTTGTAGGATATAATAGGCTGAGTGTCAGGAGCACATGTTGGGTGTGCCCAGCTGTGAATTTTGTGTAATCTTCGCAGGCTCAGTTCTCCTGGATACTCTTTGTATGTTTATTCAATATTACCCATGGGGAAAGGTGAGAGAAAACACACCCTCAAATTATTTAGCAGTTGTAATTGTTCTCTAATTATATTATATTCTTATATTGACTTCATTGACATGGTTTTGCATTTTCAAAACACACATTCTAATTTATTATCTAATTACTCTCTAGTTGCAGTGTTTTGCCTATGTTAACTTCTTTATTATTCATAATAGTCCATTTAATTTGATGTAGCCAGTGCCTTCTCCTATTGGGCTAAATAACTTGAAGAACTGTCAATGTTGCTTTTATTTCCTCAGATGAAGTGCTGAGATAAGAGCTGTACCCAAGTTGTATGAATTTATGACATTGGCTGAGCCAGAGCATTTCCTTCTATGTTCTAACTATCATAGAACTAGGCCTGGAAGCTTCTAGCCTCAGTACCATCTAATCTTCCAAGCTGACTGATTCAATCTGGCTTCTTTTGGCTTCTAAGTGAATTTCTCTGCTTGACCTCATAGAAACTTTGGCAATCTGTTCTAATCCTTTGGTTCCTTCGCATTCTGTCTTCACCTGTGTCTAGCTTGTTTTCTCTACAACCTATTTCTGTAAAACTGTCCTGGCAAAACTTTCATACATACATATCACATACCACAGTACAAATTTTATCTCTCCCTCTCCCTTTCCCCCTCCTCCTCCCTCCCCCTTCCCTTCTCCTCTCCCTCCTCCTCCTCCTCTCCTTCTCCTTCTCCCTCTCTTTCTCTGTCTTCTCTGCTCTTAGGTAGTCTTTCTTTCTTGTGCTTTTCTTCTGTGACTTGGACATATCCCATCTCTGACTCATTCTGTCAAATCTTTCTTTGAATTCATTACTTTGTCTGCCCCTCAATTAGACATCACATTCAAACATCACTGCTTCCTTCACAAACTAATCTTACTTTCATTGTTAGAGATTAAAGGTGTGTACTAAGGGCATGTCTGTATTCCAGCCCTATATAATACAGGGTATGTCTATATTTGGGCAGGATCATATCTTTGGATATGATCCCTTGTCAAAGTAGCCACATTGCTGGATTGAAATTCCTCTACAAAGATCTTAAACTTGAAAGCCATTATACTACATCGATATTCAATAGTTATAGTATAACATTGATAAAAGACATTTAATAAGATGTGGTTCCACCTGATTTTTGAAGTATGATTTATTTTGGAGAACTCCTCTCTAACTCTATTTTAGTACTTGACAATTATTTGTCTTAAGGTTGAGTTTTAGTCTGTTAATTTTCTTCTCTAAAAAGGTCAGGGTATATCAGGATATCATGTTATATATCATACTGATCCTTAAATAATTGAGTTTTAGTTGAAAGCAGTGATATCAGTCTTGCTAGTGCTGCATGCGTGCTCAGCAGCAGGCTTGACTTTCTATTCCATCACTGATAATTATAATGATAATACCCAGCTAAGCTTGATCAAGGGCTTCCAATCAGTGTCAACACGACGAATCCCATTAGCATTAGCATTCCAAATGTTTTTTTAAAATTTTGTTTGTGTTCCTGATTCCTCTTCACTCTACAATCTCCTTACAGAATAGAAATATTTAACAGAAAACATTTTGAATGCTCTGGAGGCGAGGCATTTTCAATTGCTAAGCAGGTACTTCACAGTTGGTACTCATCAAGAGTTGGTGGCAAATGTGGATGGATTAATAACAAATGGTGCTATGAATGATCTTTTCATACAACAGTGATTGACACCTTCTCACTTTGAGTTGAGAAGTAAGAAGAGGGTTTGGAATAAGTACTGACTTAGGAACTGGTCAGAGCTATATTGATATCTCAAATCCTCCCTATGTTAGCTCTCTGACCATGGCCAAACATAGAATCCTGCAGGTTTCATTTCTTTAGGTATTAAATACACTTTTGTTTCATATTTTTGTGAATTAATAGCTCAACCATATAATACATATAATACACAATAAGTAATTGGTAAGTAAGCTGCCAGTGAAAAGAGATGTTGGAATCCATCAAAAGATGGAACTCGGAACTCTGGGGTTCTAGGAAGAGAGCTGCTCCACACTAATGATTGTAACATGCTCCAAGTTTTGATATTTCCAAGACATTGGATCTATAAAATGGGCTGAAACAAGCAGCCCCAGAAAAACACTGGAGAGGGCAGATGTGGAGCAAGAAGAGTTACATGAAGACATGCTTACAGAGGAGGCTTGGGTTGAAGCTGTCTTTAGTACAGGATTTTAGCAATTGGTTCCATTTTCTATACATAAGCAGAATCTTCAAATAGCACCTAGAGTGCTGGTTAATCCTTATTGTCAACTTTAAGGGATTTACAATCACCTAATATAGAAAACTGGTACTGAATAAAGGGGGTTGTTGCTGTTTTAAACCAGGACCCACTGGCCATTAATGTTACATCTGGCAAGTAACATGGAGGCATTCTGCCCGTGTCTGGACAACAAGAGTGAGGCTGAAATCAAAAGTAATGAATTAGTTCGTATCTTGGAGAAAACTCCACGCCCAAGAGAGAAACAGAACATTCAGGGACAATATGGCTTCTAGGCGTATCCAGGCTTATGTGCAGTAGAAAACATAGAGTGTTCAGTTTGTTGAAAAATGGGTCAGCAAATAAATATGGGAACAGGGAAAGTAGATGAAGAGAAGCAGCAACTATGTAAGAGCTTAACATTATTAAAGAGAAACCTCACATTTTATATTCTGGGGCAGTAGGAAAGGTGCTTTGAACATAAAACTCCACTTATTGCAGGTTCCAGCCACTAAAAAGGCAAACTTGCTTGGAAGGGGATAGAATGATGGAGAATGTCATGGAAGACATTCCCTGAATTAATAGAACTGCCTGGAAAAGTGTTTTCCCAGGTTCAGTTGCCATGGCACACAGAGGACACCACAGCTGTGGCAGAAGAGGCTTGCCTGACTTCATCTCAAGTTTGCAACAGAACTGGTTTTGCAGACAAGAATTACAGGGTCATGGAGGCTCTGTGACAGGGTTCCAGAAAGCCACTAGAGCTAGGCAATGTGCAATTGGGTTGGGTTTCTTGCAATGAACACTACCTGAAGCTCTGAAGGTGAAGCCCAAGTTTTGGTGGAGCCCCAGGATCCGGGAGATGCCAGAATAGAGGACACTGACCTAGGAATAGGGTAGGCAGGCATGGAATGAGTCATCCTAAAAGAGAACCATAGCAGATTCATCACAGCAGACCTGAGGAGTGAGATCTACCTAAGACTGTGTGATCCCAGTTGATATAGTAAGAGCTGCAGATGCTGGACATGGAGCTGTGGGGTTTGCATTTGCTGAGTTAGGTTTAGTCTTGTATTGCCCTGACATTCCTTATTATGTTCCTATTCTACCCTTTGGGAATAGGAACGTTTACTCTATGTCTTGGTATATTACAAAACAGCACTTGCTTTTTGATGATTTTATAGGTGCTTACAGTCAGTAGATTGCTTTGGGTCTGAGAAGAAATAGGTACTCCCCCTCCCCCAGCTTTTAATTTTGCTTCCTACTCTTTTTTCTTAATTAATTAATTAATTAATTAATTAATTCACTTTACATCTTAAATAAAGCAGCACCCTCTCCCCACCAAGTCCCATCCTTGCAAATCCCTTCCCCAATTACTTTTTTCTCCCACTTTGGGTACCACTCCACTCTGGGACATCCAGACAAAGCAGGACTAATCACATTCTTTTACACTGAGGCCAAACCAGGCACTCCAGCTAGGAGAAGGGATTCAATGAACATTAACCCTAAAGTACAGGATAATTATGCTACAATCCCCAGACCCAAAGAATCTAATGAGGGAGGAAACTGGGTGGGAGATGGGATGAGAAGGGGAATGGGTAGGAAGGGGGATTGGGATCAGGTGGACAGAGAGGGTATGGGAGAGAGCTGGGAATGAGAACAGAAATTGGTGGGCATCTCTGGGACTCCCTGGAGTCTATGTGGGTGACTCTAGCTGAGACTCCTAGCAGTTGGGGATATGGAGACAGAAATGGCCACCTCCTGTAGCCAGGTAGGATTTATAGTGGAGGCAGGAGGACATTAACCGACTCAGAAGACCTTTGGCCTAAAATTTGTCTTGCCTGTAAGATGCACAGAGATAAAGATGGAGCAGAGATTAAGGAAACACCCAACCAATGACTGGCCCAACTTGAAACCCATCCCACGTGAAAGACCCAACCGCTGACACTTTTAATGATACTCTGCTGTGTTTGTAAACAGGAGCCCGGCATAACTGTCTCCTGAGATACTTCATCCAGAAGCAGATGGAAACAGACACAGAGATCCACAGTCAAACATCAGGTAGAGTTCAGGGATTGAGCAGGGGAGTCTTGTGGAAGAGTTGAAGATAGTATTGAGTGAGCTGGAGGAGTCAAGGGCATCATAAGAAGGCCTACGGACTCAATTAACCTGGGCCGATGGGGGCTGAACCACCAACTTAAGGGGTTGGATTTAGGACCCTGTACACATTTGGAGCAGACATACAGCTTGGTCTTTATGTTGGTCCCCTAAAAATTAGAGTGGGAGTTGTCTCGGATTCTGTTTTCTGCCAATAGATCCCCTTCCCCTAACTAGACTCCCTGGTTTGGCCTCAGTGTGAGAAGAAACTGAACTTTTGAAAGTATTGAGACAATTAAAAACCATGGGTCTTTCAGAGATGGATTAAGTGTATTTTGAATTATGAGCTGAAAAAGAGACTTAAGAAGTCAGGAGAAGAATGTTATGACTTGAAATACGTTTGGGGTCTGGACAGATGGCTCAGCAGTTAAGAGTGCATATTGCTTTTACAGGAAACCTAAGTTTGATTCTAAGAATTCGTGTCCAGTGACTCACAACAACCTATAACTTCAACAGCAGGGATATGACACCCACTTCTGGATTCTACAGGCACTGGCACACATACCTCTCCAAGAGGACCCATCCTGAATGTGGTTGGTACCAATTCCATGGCTTAGAGTTCTGGACTGAATCACGATGGACAAAGAACAAAGTGAGCTGAGTACCAGCATTTCTTTCACTCTGGTTCTACTTCATGCTCATACTCCAAGGCTTTTCAGACACGAAGGACTGTATCCCTTCAAACTATGGGCCAAGACAAATCCGTTCTTTCTTAAATCCCTTTGGTAAGAGCAATGAGAGAAGTAACTAGTAGTAAGTTTAACACAGTGACCTCTGTGCTATGGACCTTGGCTAACAGTGACGTATGAACACCGGCTCGTGAAGTGCAGCCAACATATGCCATGTCATTGTTAACAGGCAAAACTGGAATTAAAGAAGTGTACTGGTACTTTCTGTTCAGTTTTCCTTGTGATAAAAAGTTGCTTAAAAAACAGGAGAAAATCAGGAAAAGACTCCATAAATATGATTTATTTTAAAAAATGTTATACTCTTACCTACTTGCTTTCCTTACTCTTTCCTTTTATACCACTGGGTAGCTTCCAGTACTGGCTGGGTCTACCTTTGCACTACCTCTACATAGGATGAATATCTAGTGACCATAAATGGCGTATTGTGGCTGGAGTGTGCTTTAAGTTGGGACAGGGTTGTTAGGATCCTCACTGTCCTGATAGGGCAGACATTGGCTGGGTTCAGCTCTCTGGAAAAGTCAGTTTCAGGTTTGGCGGCTCAGCTCTAGGCTTCAGCATGAGAGAAAGACCTCAGATCACTCATGGCCCATGTCTCTGCTGGTAGTGGAATCTGAACCATTATTATTATTATTATTATTATTATTATTATTATTATTATTATTATTATTATTATTATTATTATTATTATTATTGCTGTTGTGGTTATCAGAACACAGAACCATAGTTCTTAGACTTTTACAATAACAAAAAGAAACAAACTGAGGAAGATGCTTGGCATGGTATTTGGTACACAAGGGACTTCTATTTTTTGGTTGCTGTGTGTTTAACACATTTCTTTATAAATCATTTAATAGGCATACCTCACAACACAGACTATGCTCCAAGAACAACAAAACCAGGACTTCTGGATTTCATGTTAGATAATAATTTCCACCCTCCCAAAAGTGTGGAAACTTTGCCTGGAGTTTCTTTTTCTTTTATTTATTGCTTCAATATGGATTTGTTTCTTAAGTATCAATCTCACAAAACAGTCCCCATATGATATAGTAAAGAATTCTTTTTGTTGTGCCTTTTATTTAGGTACCAAGGGCACTGCTTAAATTTGTGCAAGATGATTTGTCCAAGGTTGGCCATCCTTTTCTTCAAGCACCAAGTCTGACCAGTCTGAAGAAGCCTTTTTAGCATCTTTGCTCTCTTGGATAACTTTATCTAAAGCACCTATGGATGTTGTTTCAATCTGTGCTGGATAAAAAGCCAAAGTGATGTGGCCTAAAGCACTTATTCCCATGAGTGAGAAGGCTGGGATTGCGGGTGGGCAGGGCTGAGAAGGACAATTTTTCTCCTCACATTGTTGGCTCAGCTACTTTCAGCTGCAAGTTCTGCAGGTTCTGTTCTCTCCAACTGTGCCTCTGTCTTCCCTTCCCACGTGGCTGGCCGGGGCTCATGCAGACTTTAGTAGACTTAGTATGGCAGGAACTAGCCAGCTTGCATCTGTGGAAGGTTATTCTACCACAGATGTTTGGACTAAGCAATTCTGAAACTAGCTCAGATTGACAGCAGGCCTATAGGAGGGCAGGAGTATGGCAGCCGTCTTTGAAGTTGGCCATAGTACTCAGGATTATTATCCACTTTTGATCTGGCTTGCTGCTTTTGAGTATCAAGCATGGCTGCCTCTTGAGGGTGGAGTGGTGTCCAGATTGCTTCAGGAACTTAGGGTCAGATACAGGGTTGGGGAGCATTCGAACTTGGAGAGGGCATCTTCTCTTAGATGCCAAAGGTTTCAGTGAATTTTGTCTCCTACAGTTCTGACAGCTGAGTTGGAAGCTTGTTTTGAAGCCTTAAAAAAAAAAAAAAAATAAAACACAGACACACCAGTTAAATAGTTATTTTTTCCTATTTATAGAACCATAGGGGGAAGGAAACTTGACCCAAAAAAGTGAATCCACTTTGGCTTTTGTACTTGGTTTTGTTGTGTATTTCCCCTTTGAATTGGGATGTTCTTCTCTGATCCTGTGGGCATAAGAGCTTTTATTTGTCTTTCAAGAGTGCATGTGTTACTCCCTTGATGAAGCCTGTGTTGACACACCTGCCATCGGGTAAACTTGACCACACCCTTCTGTTTCCTTTGAGGTCCTTCTGCACTCCACAAGCTCCCACTGTGTAACTATAAGTTTATTGCCCTAGTATATTTATAAAGGTCAGCCAGGCCGCTCTATGGCTGGCAACATAAGGAAGCTGATATCTAAGCACATGCCGTGTGCTGTGTGAGGACTGGCTGACCAAGAGCCATAAGGCTTGGGAAGCTCACTGTATATTAGAGGAAAAGGTCAAGACATACATACTTAGCATGGAACATTTCAGGGGTAGAGGCCTGTACAGTGTTTTGTGTGTTATTTTCTTGTGGTTATGGCCAAATATGTGGTAGAAACACTTTTTAGAACATTTTACCCAGCATGGCAGTGAAGGCTGTCATATGAATGATGCTATGATATGAATTTATCCAAGGATTAATCCATCCATTAGGTCAGAGCTCTCACAGTCTAACAGTCTCTGTACTTATAATGCTGTCACAGGCACAGCCAAAACTGTGCTTTATTGATCGCCTAGGCATTTATTAATCCACTGAAGTTGGCAATAACAATTAAACCATCACACGTGTATTACAGAAGCTCAGGGGAAAGGCACTGTGCCCCTGCAGTGAGGCATTCGTTTGGCAGAAGGCTCCCTAGGGAAGGCTTGGTTGCCGTGATAGTGTACTTTATTAGAGCAATGATGTTAAAAATGCCAGCTGTAACAGAAATCATTTTGGTGCTAAAGTGGGCCCTAGGATTAACTGCTGTGGCCTCAGAAAAGAGGGGCTGATTTCTGGGTTCTCTCCAGTTCAGGATCCTGGGATGAACCAATGTATTTTTTTGGGGGGTGTGTGTTGTTTTTGTTTGTTTGTTTGTTTTTTTGTTTTGGTTAGCTTGAGGAGTGGTGGTATACAGAACCATATAATAACTTTTGGTTTCACCAGAAGATGGTAGAACCATATAATAACTCCCCAGACTTTCTTCTTAAGAAAGTAGTATTGCAAAGCTGGGGATGTGGTTCAGGAGTTAAGAACACCTACAGCTCTTTCAGAGAACAGAGGTTCGATTCTCAGCCCTCACAGCTTTCAATAGAATGGCAGTTTCATGGAAACAACACACTTTTCTGTCCTCTGCAGGTACTAGGCAAAACCATACAGGAAAAATACCATACACATAAAATAAAATAATTAAAAATAAAATAGGTAGCACGTGCCACTTTTAGCCATATTAATTTGATATGGCTGGTTAACCCCATATAGAAGAATGGAACTAGGCTCCCATCTCTCTCACCAGGCACACAATTCAGTTTCAGATGTGTCAACAGCTTTAATGTAAAACTCTGAAACCCTAAAGCTGCTAGAGGAAGATGCAGGAATAGTATTTCAAAAGATAGGAATGGGCAAAACCTTTCCGAAAAAGACTCTCACAGCTCAGGAAATTATCCCAGGAATTAGCAAACACGAGTGCACAAATGCATGCAGGGAAGAAGCTCCTGTAAGCAGTAGGGCGTGCTCCAGTCCACAGGGGGAGGAGCCTCGGGCAGAGCCTGAGAAACCTGCCAACATTTAACAGAGGATTTATACCTAGACTACTAACTACATAAAGGACTCTAAGAATTAAAGACTGTAATAAATGAACCCACAAAGTGTCTAGAAAGCTCTTAAAGGAAGAAATACAAACAGCCAAATATAAATTTAAGAAAGTGTTCGACCTCCTTAGCTACCAGGGAAATGCAAACTAAACGTTTTGCAAATTCTTATCTCATCAGAATGACTGTCCTCAATAACATAAGTAGTAAATGTAAATGGAGAGACCCTGCCTCCAGTGTGTGTGTGTGTGTGTGTGTGTTGTGTGTGTTGTGTGTGGCATATAGTGTGTGTGTGTATAGTAAGTGAGTGTGTAGTATGTGTGTGTGGTATGTATGTGTGTGTGACTGTGGTGTGTGTGTGTTGTGGTGTGTGATGTATATGTGTGTTATATATGTGTGTGTGTGATTGTGTGTGGTGTGGTGTGTGTGTATGTGTGGTATGTATATGTGTGTAGTGTGTGCATGGTGGTATGTGTGTTTCTGTGGTGTATGTGTGGCATGGGGGGTGTGTGTGGCTGTGTGTAGTGTGTGTGTATGTGTGTGTGTGTGTGTGTGGTGTGGTGTGTGTGTGTCTGTATGGTATGTTTGTGTGTGTGTGTATGTATGTGGTGTGGTGTGTGTGTGTCCATATGGTATGTTTGTGTGTGTGTGTGTGTGTGTATGTATGTGTGTGGTGTGGTGTGCGTGTGTGTCTGTATGGTATGTGTGTGTGTGTGTAGGTTAAGATGGAAACCAGAGTTAACTCTGGGTATCATTCTTCTGGTGTCATGTATGTTGTTTTTGGCCTAGAGCTTGTCAAATAGGCTAGGCTGACTGGCCAGCAAGCCCTGCTGATTGCCTGTCTTTACTTCCCCAGTGCTGAATATAGTTGTACACCATTGTGATTGTGCTGGTCTTAGAGAGGAACAATTACACACTGCTGGTGAGGATAGTACATACTGTGAAAGTCAGTATGGACACTGCTTGAAAAAAATCTAAAAATAGAACCATCATATAATCCAGCTATACAAGTTCTAGGTGTACACCAGAAAGAATCAAAGTCTGCACACCACAGACATATTGCATCTGCAAGGTTATTGCTGCTTCATTCACAACACCCAGGACCAGACTAGTACCAACAAATAAATGGATAAGGAAAATGTACATATACGCAATGGAATTTTTTTGGTGGAATTTTGCTCAGGTATAAGGAAGAATAAAATTATGACAACTACAGGAAAGTGGACAGAATTACAGCATATTTTAAACGTTTTCTCTTATATGAGAAACATATGGAACATGAAAGTAGAATATTAGAGAGAGGGAGGGGCTTGAGGGTAAGGAGCAGGAGGCAACAAGGGAGCGTAAGAGAATACATGTGGTGTGAATGCAGAGGGCGAGATGATTTGTGATGAGGACGAGGACCACCGAGGGGAGGAGGAAAGGGGAGAGCAGTGGAGGCAGTTGGGTCGAGTAACACGAAATGCACTATTGATATTGTAACAGGGAAACTGTAGCTTTCTTGAGGACAGAAGTAGGTTTTCTTCCTTCGGGGACTTCCACTGACACTGCTGCTGAAGATGCAGAATTAAAACCTGCCTAGGGAGCATTTGTCACAGAGAAGATGGCTCTACTGTCAGAGGACCTGGAGAGGAGAAAAAGCATGCAAGGGGAGAGGGTGACCGACACAATGACTCCAGGACCCAACCTTGCACTTAAGCAAGTCTTGATAGGACAGACAAAGGATAAGGAAGACTGGCTTGGAGAACAGGGAATATTCAGAAGCCCGGAGAAGGGACCCTACTTTCTCTGCTCCTCTGACATCTATTGGCGCTTGTCCGTTTTAGGGACCGGTGCTTATATCAAATGGTAATTAGTAATACACATCCTAGTGTTAAGAGATTGTTAACACTGATATGGTTTGACCTCAGTTACACAAACACTTCAGTGTGAGCAGATGAAGACAATTTAAAGACTCAAACACGCTATTAGCTTAAGAGAGAGAGCCAAAGTCAGTGAATAACTTCCGGTCCTAATAGGAAGCATGGGTATTTTTAGATTCTGATATTGGCTTTGGATGTGCTTGCTCTGTATTGTCAGTTAAAGAACTGGCCTATATCTGTGTTTAGATTTTCTGATGACAGAACTCTATAATAACTAGAACTAGAAAGGTCACCTCTGGTGGTGCTATAGCAGGGGACCCGTGGAGAGGTCTTAGGGCGTTAATAATTAGCAGCATGTGAAGCCCACAGTCTCAAAGCAATTAAGGGTGGTAATTGAATATTTGGTTTTGCAGAGCAAAATGGCTCATGTGTAGTCGAAGTTACTGTTTGCTTCCTTATAGGAGCCACATTATATAAATAAGGTTGAAAGTCCATCCAGAAAGAAAACACACACACACACACACAAACACACACAAACGAGCCAAACAAATGCTTGTCTTACAGGCAGCCACATTTTTGAACAGCAACACCTAGTTGCTGTATGTGACCTATTGGCTGCAAATCTCAATAGAAACAATTCAATCTTTCTGCCTATGCCTAGGAAATATGGCAGACCATTTACTCGTGAAAAACTTAATTGTTGAGGACAGTCTGATGACACCTGATTTGATAAACACTTCCATGTTCATGCACTTTAAATGCCACAGGCGGTCACACAATGTTGAATCTATGCTCATTTGAGGGCATAGGGGAATATTAATGTTGAATTTCGAATGGCCCAGGGATTTTATAATAGAGGTCTTGTACAGCCTTTGCATGGATTCCATCACCTATGACACTCGATTAATGTTAAACATATGTACAGACATAAACACATACCCTTGAAACCTATAGGCTATGTAGGTGCTGCAGCTGGCCAGTTTTCTCTCCAGACAGTGGCGGAGCAGGTCAACTGACGTTTTTCTCCTTAGCCTCCATCCATTTCCTGAAGACATGGGATTTATTGTGATGTGATTTTTATTTATTTATTTTTTAAGTTAAGGCTCCAGCAGGCAGTAAAGAATAGCAGCCCAGTTCCTTAAAGCTTCCCAATTAATCAATCACCTCCAAGCTGTTTGAGGAATTAGGATGTATCCATTCCTGTCACAGACATTTGGGAGTGTGTACGGGCTATGTAAAAGGCTAACCATACTGCAGGCCTGAATCCTAGCTTACTATCCAAATATATGTCCTATCAACGGGGAGCAAAGGAGCTTAGGGGTTACTGAACAGGCCTGGAACGCCGGGATGAGGCATTAGCCTGAGGTTGGGAAACATACTTCAGGGGTAACGACTTGACCTCTTTGGACCGGGAAAGTTCCTGATTGTTTCGTAATGTGTGTGCATTTCATTATTTACACGATTTCGTGAGGCGCTTGGGAGCTGTGCACACAGCAAGGTGAGCCTGTAGCAGCACCCCAGACTTAAGAGTGGATCCAAACACCCCGTTTCATTGTCTTTGAAACACATTTAGTAAAAATTTCTCAAACTATACCACTTCTCAATTTTTTTTTTCCGCGAAATGTTGGTAGGACTTACTTTGGGGAACAAAATCTATATTCATTTTCACTGTGATCTAAGGACGAATTAAGAAGTAAAACTAGCTCAGATCAGCTGCCACCTCCGCTCTTGGCCCCGTGGTGGTGCATTCTTGCAACCCTAGTGTTTGCGAAGTGGAGGCCAGTGCAGTTCAAGGTCATCCATTTCTCCACTGGGAGGAGTTTGAGGCTAGCCTGGTCTCCATGAGACCCAGTCTCACAAAACCAAAGCCCAACAAAATTGACTGGTAAGTGACGGCCAATAAACCGTTCGACCAGGGAGTCTTATTGGTTCCACGGGTCTTCAATCCTGTTCCCAAAGCAAGGCAACTCCTTTGAGAAAATTGTTTGGAGCAAGGGGAGCACCGGAGACAGGCCGGTCTTTGGGGGTTCCCCGGTTTCTGGAAGGGTATTAGGGCTTGGGTGCAGCAGGCTTTCCCTGGGCGCCGCAGCTCCAGCCTGGCTTTCTCAGGCTTGTCCGTCCCAGTTGCTGGGTAGGAGGGGATGGAGGTGGGGTGTAGGGCGGGGGCGTGTCTTCGGGCCAGACACGCCCCCACCGACCTTAAAAACCAGCGAGCCTGCGCCCGGCTGGATACAGCTCGCGCTCGCGGGGACTGCCACGCTCCGCGCGGTCCCCAGCCCCGCGCCTGCCGCGCCCTCACCCGCGCTGTAAAGCTGCCCATGGCTGACTTGAGCTTCATTGAGGATGCAGTCGCCTTCCCCGAGAAGGAGGAAGACGAGGAGGAGGAGGGCGTGGAGTGGGGTTACGAGGAAGGTAGGCTCGTGGGGGCTGCTGTCGCGGCTGCTCCGCCACACGCGGTCCCGCGCCTGCCCCGCCGTGGCTGCCCCACTGCTGCTGCCGGGCAGCCGTATCTCCCAGCCTGGAGCAGACACACTTTCTAGTTTTGGAAGTATAACTAACCCTGCTTCAGAAAACGCGTCCTGAATTGCAGGCTGGGTCATTGCTCTTGGGGACTTTAAGAAGAGTTTCCTAAATCTGTGTCCTCAGACCCAGGGCTCCGAATAGCCATTAGTGCCCATGTTTACTGTACGCACGGAGAAAAGCGCAAAAGAGCCCATAGGTATATGCATGGGACACTGTATTTGCATTTTCAATAAATGGTACTCATGAGCGGTGCCCGTTTTCTGTTGTCTCCGAGCGTCTTGGGCTTTGCTGAAATTTCCTAGTTCTGCACATAAATGAACTGACAAGCAGAAGACATTTCAGTGGTGTCTTTTTCTAGTAGATGGCATAAGTTTCCTAGAGCCCTACATCAAGGTGTCTATGCACAGATATAAACACAGCTCTAAAGGATTTTGTGTGTGATATTTGATCACTCACACAATGAATGTGAAAACCCACGCACATTTCTCATATTTTATCTATATCCAGATGATGCACACAGCTATCATATCGAGGATTATGAGGTTTTCATGTTATATTTTACTGTCACTAACCTTAAAAAAAAAAAAAAAACAACCTCGTCTCATTTTTGTCTTCAGGTGTTGAGTGGGGCTTAGTGTTTCCTGATGCTAATGGGGAGTACCAGTCACCTATCAACCTGAACTCCAGAGAAGCCAGATACGACCCCTCGCTGCTGGATGTCCGCCTGTCTCCAAATTACGTGGTGTGCAGGGACTGTGAAGTCACCAACGATGGACACACCATTCAAGTCATCCTGAAGTCGAAATCAGGTAATTTGGAACGCGTGTTTCTGCACTTTTATATTTAACTTGTATGGTTGTAAAGTTGACAGCGGCAGTTTCTGTTTTCATAGTTCTTTATAAGTTGCATTGATTTTCTGGGAATTCTTTTCTACTAAGGTTCTGAAGGGCTAAGAGTGTGAAGTGATGGAAGTCTTAGCTGGCTGTCCTTCCAAAGCTGTGCCTGGAGCCGCCTCTTGCTTAAGCAAACATTGACTGAACTATGAAGGTGTACATACGCAGGCATGCTGATTTGAGTTTCTCCTGTTTTTTTTTTTCTAGATTATTGATTAGCTGAAATCATTTAATTATAATGTTTTTTTTTTAAAAAAAAAATAGTTTGTGAGACCAAAGATTGGAATTCATTGATAATCACCCGTGTTCGAGATGAACTTTTCAAATTAAATTTCCCTTCTCTGTTAGTGACAAGGATAATTTTAATGTCGAACGCAGCCGGATACCTAGTGACAACTCAGCAGTCTTGTTTGTTTTTAACTCACCCAGTCTTCCTGAACCCCGTTGAAATGAATCTGGAAGGTTTTGTGGAAAATGCAATTTCCGGGAAAATTGCTTTTCGGTTTAAATGTGGGAGAGATGAAAGCAGATGTAAAAAACATTAGCAGTAAGACAGTGTTTTTCATGGGGGATAATGATGATTTTTTCCTCCTGGAGAGAACAGAGCATTAGTGCGTCGAATGTTGGTGTGGTTTACAGACAGACTGCTCGCATTAACTCCAAACTGATAAACGAGGCATTTCAAACCACGGAATCATTAGGCTGTTATTAGTTGAGGAAGATATTTATTCTTTCCTTTACTCATCGTGTTTCACAGTTGTGATTCGAAATCCATGAGGCAGTGCATGTATTCCCTGCAGCTACTGTGAGTTTAATCAAGGTGGGGACAGAGCCTGAAGGATGGTGTGTGTTATATATGGAGCTAGTAAACACACACACACTCACACACACACACTAGCACACACACTCACACACATACACACATACACTCACACACACTCAACACTCTCTCACACACACACTCACACATACATACACATTCACATACACATATACACACACTCACACACACATACACAGACACACACACATTAGCACACATACGCACACACTCACACACATACTCACACACACTCACACACTTTCTCACACACACCCTCACACACTTACTCACACGCACACATACACACACATACACACACACACAATCACACAGTGAACTTAGGTTTGAGCTTAAATCAGAATGTTTTGGAGATGTGTATCTCTGGTCATCATATATTTGACACTTTTGTGTACTCTATATATTCCTCCACTCCTACCATCCTCTGACCTCCACTCCTGAGCAGGGGGAACCAGCCTGTAGTTCTGTCCTGACCTGCAATGCCGGATCCAGATTTCATTCTTCCCTTCTTTGGGGACCTTCCTCCTCAGAGGCCCAGTTCCTTCTGTCACTACAGCAACCTCTCCCTTTTCATATTTCAACAAACTTAAACACCAGTCAGTTCTGGGTAGTGGTGCACACCGCTAATCCAGCACTGCAGAGACAGAGGAAGGTGGGGGTCTCTGGGAGTTTCAGGCCAGCCTGATCTACACAGTGAGTTCGAAAAAGAAGGCAAGTAACTGAAAAACCATCTCTCCGTTAGTTTATTACTTTCCCTAGGCTATTTCAGCTTCTCTAAGGAATTGTCTTTACAGTCTCAACATCATTATTTCTTTATTTATTTAATGAAGCTTTTTATTTCTTTATCAAAATGGACTACAGATTTTATTTCAATAGTTGGCCAGGTTTACATTTTCTCTACATCTAGCCAGAGTCTGCCCTGCCCTACTTACAGCTGCCATTTTTCTCTAGTAACAACGACTTTGAACCTTTAAAAATTATTTTTCGTTGTTTTTTGAGATTATGATATAATTACATCATTTTCCATTTCTTTTCCTTCCTAACTATTGCATATTACCCCTTCTTGCTATCTTTCAAGCTGATGGGCCTTTTCATTAATTATTAATTGTTCTCATGTGACACACACACATACACACACAGACACGTGCACACACACATCACCTGCTCACTTCCTATAATGTTACCTAGATGCTTGTTTAAAGGACTGAATCTTTTAAAATTGCTTTGTTCTTCACTACCTCTGTATTTCTTAATAACATGTCTATGCTGTTTGCTCTGACATTGAAGAGCTCTTCAGACCCCCTGCTGCAGAAGGGCAGGTGAGTCTTCTTAGTCTTTGCTGTCCCAGTTTTGCTGCGCATACTTAAATTGTATTGTTATTAGAAATAATACCCAACGCATAATTGCTATGACCTTGCACCTGCAATTTCTGCCGGAGGCTCTATTGGGTTTCCTTTATGGAACAATGTTTTCCTTTGGAGTTCCTGTAGTCTTGTTTATTTATTTTTAAGGTTACCTAACAGGAACTCACTTTCAGCCCTGACAGATGGTAGATCTGTCTCAGGACGTTCAATGGCAGCAAGTCACCTTTTCTTTCCTCCTGTCCTTTCTCTGGCCCCTTGGAGCTGCCCCTGTCTCTCTGGACTGCCAGGGAAACACCAAAGTTCATACAGGTTTCCAGTGTGCTCTCACACTTTCAATTTCTAAAACCTGGTGCTAGCTGAATTCTTTTTTTTTTTTTTTTGTTTAATCTCCCCATTCAGTGATTCACGAAAGTGAGACCTTTCATCGTTTCCTGTTGCCTTCTTCCTGTTGTTTGTTTGTTTTTGGTTCCTTCTCTCTCAGTTCTGTTCTGTCCTTTGCTCTTGGAGGTTCTCCTCGAACACCTGGTGATTTGGCTCAGCTGCTCCCCGAGATGAGTCTAGATGAGTCTCAAAGGCTCAGTTCAGGAAGGGGGGGGGGGGAGGCTGAGGTCTGGTCACATGGTCAGTAATGGAGTCCATTGGTGGCGTGGGTGTGCTAGAGATAGCTTTGGAGGGGGGCTTCAGTGTCCTCAGAACTTACGTGCTTGCTGTTTCTGCTCTTTTAGGGACACTAGGTAAGTGGCAAGGGATGGCTGGCCCACATGTAGATGTCTGCACTCTGGTTGTCGTCAACAGCCAAGAGTGCCACCGTATGGTCTGTTCCTATTCTCTGTCAATCTGCTAGGAGCTGTAAAGGCAGCTGTTGGGCTATGGAGAATGGGGTTCAGAGAGAGCTGCTCTTTTTAGGGACTTTGTTTCTCGTTTGCCGTTTTCCACCCTATTCCCCACTCCCATCCAGGCGGACCCCGATGTCCCCCCCACCCCCCGTTCCCAGTCTGTTCTTGTGTCTCTTTCCATTTGGCTGTTCTGACAGAATGCCTTACACTATGCAAGGTGTCCATATCGGGAGTTTATGTCTTCCGGTTCCGGGGTGTGGGAGGTGTCAGCTTAGGGTGTGCGCAGATGTGGCATCTGATGAGAATATACTCTGCGGCACGGCTGGCGCCTGCTAGCTGCTGTCCCCGAGTTGCAGGAGGGTAAAGGGGAGCCCTCTTCCCATTCTCCAGGACAGAACCCTCCTCAGCTACACATCTCTAACATGGCTACTCTTGGGGCCTGGCTTTAGTATCGGCTGTGTCCGGTGGTAGGTGTACTTCTGGGGGTGGGGGGGGGGGAGTCACCTCTGCCACTGTAATTTCTGTTTTCCTAAGTGAGAATTTCAGGCCACTGAGCAGCTCCTTCGGTTCTTTTGGTATTTTCTCTGCTGATTACATTTTCACCCTTGGCCATTCTGAGCCTTCATGGTTCCCTCTTGTGTAGTGAGGCCTGAGCAGGCGGCGGCGGGGGTGGGGGGGTGGGGGGGGACTTCTTGTCTGACTGATGACAGTGTGACGTCTCTAAATTTTATTTATTTGTCTATTTCCTTATTAATTTCGTTTTTGAGATAGGAACTGTGTAAGCGATACAGCCCGATGGAAAAACCACGGTGCAGCTGGAGATTATTTTGAGTTTCAACAACCTTCTGCCTCTACCCCGAAGACCTACAGTGTCCCACTCACATGCTTTTTAGAAATGTACTTGTAAAATTATTTCTGTTATTAGTATGTATATAATGTGTGTGTGCGTGCGCGTGTGTGTGTTGAGGATTCATGCAAGGGTGCAGGGGTTCAGAGGGCAATTTTATGACTATGCCTCCTTACATATTTACACGGAGGTTTTGGGATCAAATTCAAGTTGTCAGGCTTCAAAGAAAGTGATTTTATACCCCGAGCCATTTTAGTGACTCACAGGTTATCTTTTCTTAAAAGTTAAAAAAAAGAAAAAAAAAAAAAAAACCCACAAACAACCCCCCCCCCAAAAAAAAAAAAAAACCAGTATTCATAGGGTAAGCGCAGGCAGCATTTCCTTTTAGGAATGAAATCTTACATTTTCTCACCTGCCGTGTTAAGGTCTTAGTTTCTGTGAGGATGCCAGTGACTGTGGGCATGGTCATTTTCCCCCTCTTCTTTTAATATTTTTTTCTAATTTTTATTGTAAAAAATAAAACCTCACAAAGAATTTCCCCAAATGACCACGCCATTTTTTTTTTTTTTTGGTAGTATAATTTTGGTGTTTACGTTTCACAAACTAAAGGTCTTCATTGCATCCTAACGATGCAGTCAGTTGCTCAATTTGGTCCCCTCCAGAAATGCTGCCTTGGGGTATTTCTCGGTCCCACCACCCTCTCTCCCCGCCGTGCAGCTCTATTGAGAGTTCCTTGGGCTAAGGCCACAGGTGATCTTGCCGCGGGTGATCTTACCACGGGTGATCTTACCACGCACTCTCCCCAGGGGCACTCTAAAAACCTTCTCCCACTCCAGCTGCTGGGTTTGAAGCGAGATGCGTGAACACCCTCTGGTCTCGGATGTGGTTACCTGCGAGCTGTTTTAGTTTTGACTGCTTCTCCCTGTCGGCTCTTCAGACCCAATCATCCTGAGCACACTGGGCTCTCTAGGCTTCCTCCTCAGCCCTGCTCAAACAGGCGCACTGGAGAGACCGTGTGCTGCTTTGTTTCCTGTTAACGTTCCTGTTCTCAGACTGGCCGGATGTTGCATACCCCTTGGCAGGTTGGGACAGCCTCGGCTTGAACAGCCCGGGGAAGGAAAGTCCGTCCTTACTGAGGAGCAAGTACACTTTGCACGTGAGCAGTTCTCCAAGTCAGACTCCCCAGCATGTGTGTTTTGAGGTTCTGGACCCACACAGAGCATATGTATCGGGCTTTCTGAGGCATCCTTTGGAACACTGCTGACATCTCATCAGGAAGGTGGCATTTTTCCATTCTGACACGTGTGCTCTCAACACTTACTGATTATTTCCTGCAGCGGTATAGACTCACCCATCCATAAGAGCTAAACAGATACTCGAAGCCAGGAGAACAAAAGACCCGTAAATAACTACTGGGTGTCTGATTTGACTGTGGTGTTGGGAGGATAGGGCTGGAAAGAGCCTGCCGGGTTTTACAGATGTGTGATGTGTCAGAAGAAGCCGGAGGTGTGTGCCTGTGCAGCACACTTGCTCACTGGTCCCCTCTGGCTGGTGGGACGCAGTTGGCAATGTTATAGCTTTACCTTATATAAAGAGTTAAAGGCTTTGGGTCTGGTAAATGTAAGTCAGCAACCAGTTATTGAAGGGTGATTGTTTAGTGGAAATTATGAGAGAAGGGCTTGGGGAAGAGGTGGGATTTGAAGAGATCTTGGAGGGTAAATATGCTTATAGATTGGTGAGATGTAGAGCAGAGAGCTGGGGGAAAAGCCACAAGGATCTGGGAGCAATGCAGAAATGGTGGCAGAAGGAAAGGGAAGTCTTATAGCACATCTGGGAGAAGATGCGCTTGTGGTAAAGGGCTGAACGGGTAACATGGCAGCACTGTATGCCTTGGGATCTAGGAGAGATTTGGAACTGGTTGAAAATTTAGAGAAAAACTACATTACCCAAGACTGAGACCACTGTGGTTCCTCCCCGTGGATAAGTAGGGCTGACCCAGGGCTAAGCTGAGCTGCTATCTACACAGTTCCAGTGGATAGTGTGTGCAGTACGGGGAGGAGGGAATGGACAGAGATGGGCAGGGGTTGTGTCCCTGAGACTGGACCATGGTTTGGCTCCTGTCATCCTCCTCTCGGTACTGAGTCTGCTGAAAAGTGACAGAGTGCCACCTGGCCCGGAGTTTGGCCCCTTTTCACATCCTGTGGGTGATGACTTGACCAGACCACGTGCCCTATTGTCTCCTGGAGCTGGGGAAGTTATTTACGGCTGTCACATACGAGATCTGATTTCTCATCGGGACCGATGAACAGCAAGAATCTTCACATTTGAGGTCTGGAAGTTGGACATATTTATGATGATAAGAAAAATAGCATAAATGCAACATGGCAACAGTTTTTATTAATTAGTAGTAGTTATGTTCTTAGCTCCCGTGGACTGTGCTGAACCTTTTCTATACTGTTTTTCTTGTTATATATACTTATGACAAAGTTTACCTTATAAGTTAGGCACAGAATGAAATTAGCAGCAATATGTAATAATCATATAAATTATATAATAATCATATAAATTATATAATAATCATATAAATTATATAATAATCATATAAATTATATAATAATCATATAAATTATATAATAATCATATAAATTATATAATAATCATATAAATTATATAATAATCATATAAAAAGTCATAAGCACATACCGGAATACAAGTTATGTGGATGAAGTCTCTCTATATGTTGGAAATTGTTGATTGTGTCCTTTCAATTTGTGTTGAATGCAGATAACAGAAGCCATAGCTTTTGGTTAGGAACAGGGACAGGTTTCTTTTGGAACAGTGCTACTCAGGCATGTGACATTGCCCATCACTTCATTTAGCTGCAAAGGGTAAATACTTGGATTTTATGACACATGGTCTTGCCATTAGCTCAGGCTGGCCTCCAGTTCTCACTCCTTCAGCCTCTGAGTGCTGGGCTGACAAGTCCATGTCCCCTAAGCCAAGAAAAGATAATGACAATGTTAATTGGCCGTCAGCATAAGAGAAGTCGCTAATCCCTCTAGATCATTTGTGCTATCCACGGCACTTACTATAGCAACTCTAATTAGAAAAAGCTTACTTCTGGGTCTCTGATAAGTCTCAGTCTATTTCTAGGCTGGCTGATTATCCCTAACCCCAATCCCCCTGTATAAAGCCTCTGCCTGCTGGCGACTTATGATCTCTTCTCTCAGAACACACATGAACTGCTTGGAATCTCTGAGCCTCTCCAAGGCTTTTCTCCCTGCATTGGCTGCAGTTCTCCATCCCCTTAGTATATTCTTCAAAGTTCACCTTGGCTGTCTTCAGTGATTCCGTGTACACTCTCTGGCTTTTGATGACCCTAGCTGGAATATCCACATTTTCTTTGCTGTCTCTGATACCTGTAGGGAACCTTCTTTAGGTAGTGGGGATATCTGGCTGCACTGGGTAGGACTGTCTGTATTGAGAATACCTAGCTATACTGCACATGCTTGGCTGCACTGGGGATGCCCAGCTGCAGTAAGGACGCCTAACTACACTGCGCATGCTTGACTCCACTGTGAATGCCTGGCTGCTGCTGAGGTCAGTTCCTTTTGCTTTGCCTTCTCTGTGGCCAACCCACTCAAAATGAGTGCTCAGTTCAAATGAAATGTGAAGGAACTCTCCTCCCGTCACAGCTTTTGAATTACACGGTAAATCTGTTTTCGGCAAAGGACTACGAGGCTTAGACAAGTTTAGTAACATGGTTGGTCATTAAGTTGACGCGTGAAACTCTTAGATTTTGTAGAGTGTTCCTTTAGGGGCTCTTTCTGTGTCTCTTAAGCATTATGGCAAGGCCTATTAAAGAGCAGGTAAGAAATGGGGACAGTTGCGATGACATCACTAGTTGCAGATTCTCCCCCTGGTTTTGTCACACTTAGGGAATGCAGCATTTCAGAAGAGTCACCCTTAGGTTGTTTCGATGTACGTCATTGGAGCTGAGTTCACCGACCTCCCTCCCCCCAAGGAATCTTCCAAGTACTATCCAAACATCACTCTCCAGAACTTAGTGTGTGGTTACATAGGAAAGGCACTCACTGGGATGACTAGCTTCCTAATAAGCCACATCATTTGTAGAAAATGTGTGTAGTGTCTTTAGAGGATGTCACTGAATGGGGTCCAATGGTGACAATTTTTTTCGGCATATGAACAGTCTATCCTAAGGGATGAATAAAGAGTTCATTTACTTGACATCTCAAGCTAAATCCAGTGTTTCACCTTTTCAATGGTGGTGTGTGGCCACATGACTTTAGTATGGTTGACTTTTGACTTCACCAGCAACAAAAGTGAGAAATAACCACCAGGACAAAGCCACCTCTTTGCTTCCTCTCCCTGAGGGTCAGTCTGGGAATAGTGCCTTCCTCCAAAGTGTTCATATGTCCTCACAGCATATATGGTCCAGGAGGATCCTGTTGCCTCATTATTTTTTCATGGGATACAACTAACTACAGCTAATAAAACTACCACAGTGACCAAGAATGACTTGGCTGTGTTCGATCTCCACATGATGTGAGACCCATGAAGCCAGGAGTTCTGTCTGTTTTGTTAACGTCATTGCATTTTATGTATTTTATACACTGCCTGGTATCTTGTTATAGATAATAAGGAATATTTGTAAATAGTTCCCTTGGGTTTTGAGTATCTTCCTGTCAAAACATAGGCCTATACAGCTTGAGTTTCTAGCATGTTTCAAAATAGAAGCTCTGGGTCCATGGATTAAAGAGCACTTGCTGGGTAAACCTGTAGATCTGAGGTCATTTTCAGTTCCAGCACTCATGGTAGAAAGATTCCCTCTTTCCCTCTTTTTTTTTTTAAACTCATTATACATGCATGAACACACACACACACACACACACACACACACACACACACACACACACACACACACACACACGTATGGTTAATGGGGCTTACTAGTTTCTACTTGCAGAACTATTAACATTTCTCCTGGATGCTTTTTTTCCTCCTGAGTTGGTGGAAAGCTGACAACCAGCCCTGTTAGATACTTGCAAGGACTGCATGGTGTGTGAGATGCCTTTATTTTTACCTTATTTTCTGCCACGTTCTTTCCTCTTGTTCTCTTTCTAACCGACATTTTCTGGCTGTTGTGCACACAGATCGACATAAAGCCAGTTAGAACTGGTTACTGGCTAAGGGTCACTTTCTTTTCTCTTGGATTTGAGGGTGGCAATGGGAAACAAAAATCTGGAACCAATCTTTATTTCCATTGAAATTGGCCATTGCTTTATAATACACTTTACTTTGAGTTACAAATACTCTGCTAGGGGCTGGTAAAGAAAATATATAAGAAATTGCTTAGGTTATCATGAAGATGCATTTTCCACTGAACTTTAATGTGTCCTTCTTTGGGACATAGTTCTAGATCATATCAGAAATGAGCACTAGATGTGGCCCAGTTGGATGGGTACTAATGATATTTTGGACATTATTACTATTTGATTAGTTTCAGCCCAAGAGTAGACAGAGCAGTATATGTGATATGTTGAATAATCATTGGTTTTTTAAAACTATGACTTAATAATAGACTATTTTTATTTTAATTTTTTTTACAATTATTTTTGGTTTCTTGAAACAAGTTTTCTTAGGATAAGGTTTTTCTGTTGTAGCTCTCGATGTCCTGGAACTCACTCTGTAGACCATACTCTCTTTGAACTCACAGAGATCTGCTTGCCTCTGTCTCTGAGTGCTGGTATTAAAGGCCTGTGCCGCTGTTGCATGGTAGTTTATATTTATTTTTAGCGTGTGTGTGCGCGTGTGCGCATGCGCACACACGTGTGCATGCTGTGTGTGTTCCACTGTTCCACATGTGTGTGGGTCTTGAGGAGGCTGGACAAGGGTGTTGGATCCCCTGGATCTTGAGTTACAAAAGGCTGTGAGCTGCCTCATGAAGTTGCTTAAAACCTGAGACCTTTAAAAGAGCAGCGAGTACTCTTAACCACTGAATGGCCCCTCCAGCTCCTGCTGGTTGTATTGATATTCATCCTCCTTGGATACTTTATCAGCTTATACCTATTCTCTGATTGGAATTATACCAATGCCAGTGAAGGTCACTAAGATGGAGCCTAGTTCTTTGATAGACTTACGGCAAGTGACTGATTTGTATGGGGCTCAGACTATATTTGTGTGTTTTGATCAGTGATCCCAGTAAAAGTGACAGTGGTGTGTTTGTGGAAACTGGGCAGATGGCTCATTGGTTAAGAGACAGCACTATTCTTGCGGGAGACCCAAATTTGTTTCCCAGAACCCCCATCAGGTGGCTAGTAATTGTCTATAACTCTAGCTCTAAGGGATCTGATACCTCACAAACATCTGTACATAATTTAAAATACTTTTTAAAAGAGACTCAGGAGGGATTTATTACCTTATCTATTCCTGGAGTATAAAACAGGAAAACCTAAAATATACATATATACATATTTAAATAGCAAGCATGAGAAGCGTCGTGGAATCTGGACAGTTTGAGTTTACCTCAGTTGTAATACGTCTCTCATTTTGACTTTGCAGATTCAGTCTTTAGAGTCCAGGAGAGCTTTTTGGTTCAACAGCAACAGTACAAACGCAATCACAACACATCTTGTAAGTAGAGCTTGGGACAGCATTCAGCAGTGTCATTTTCTCTTTTCAGTTCTGTCAGGAGGACCGCTGCCTCAGGGACAGGAGTTTGAACTGTATGAAGTTAGATTTCACTGGGGAAGAGAAAACCAGCGTGGTTCTGAGCACACCGTCAATTTCAAAGCCTTTCCCATGGAGGTAAGAACAATAATCTTGTTAAAAAAAAATCTCACAACTTAGTAAATAACTCAGCAATTTACAGAAGGTATTTGTTTTGAAAGAAGATGTGTAAGTCTTGAATTTTATCTTTGTGCTAAGACAAAAGAGTACCTAATAGATGTCAGGTTGTGATGGTTAATGAGTCACTACCTGCCTTCTTTCTGGGCTCAGAATGCACAGGGGCACAGGCCGCAGAACTGTTAGCATTTATGCTGTCTCAGGTCATAGACAACGTGTGTGTGTGTGTGTGTCTCACCCCTGAAGTAATACCTACAACACTTCTTTCTTCATGAATTTATATACATTCTTTAATACAAAATTGAAGTGTCGTATCTCCTATGGTTCTATTTCTGGGGTCCTTGCCTGGGTGGAATTCTTCATCCCCTTTTTAATCATCTCCTGTTGGATTTGATAGTTTCCTGTCATGCATTCATCATAAGGATTGGCACGTGTTGAGTCCACTGACTTCTTTGGCTCCGGGTGTTTGAGGACAAGGTCTCCTCTTCATTGCTCTGATGACTCTCATCCTTACTAACTGCCAGGCTCATCACAAAGGTCACAGAGTTGATGGGATGCTCCTGTTGGTTCAGGCCTTGCTGTATTTAATTCCATAAGAACTCTCAGTTCTCCTCAATAAGCAGATGTTCACTAGTTCGTAAGAGCCTCCCTTCTTTCCTCCCTTCTGCCCTCACTCCCAGCCCTGTGGTTTTAATTCATTTCTAGGCCTTACATCTTAACTATACATTGACTTTCCCTCCATGTAGAATCATGTGGCTAATCAACTGCCTAATGGCTTTTCTGTTTTGGATATCTGGTAGGCATCACACAGTGAAGATCTTCTAAGGCCTTTGTGAAAAAGAACTGTTCTGAGGTTTGCTGCAATACTAGGCTTCCTTTTCTGTCCTCCACACTTTAGATGTACTGCATATTAAGTATGAACTTACTCCTAGAAAGAAGCCATGTGTAGATCTGCCTCCACAATCAGAAATCACTAATGTGTCATCTACATCTTACGTGGACTGGACAGGATTACACTGGAATATTTTTCATAATTATCTTAATCATTATTTTAAAGTTTTCTCAGACACCCAAGTTTTAAAAGTGAAATGTGAAATGCTTCAAGGATGGAAGAAAACCCCAAAAGATAGTGTATCGAAAAGTGTGTACGCTGCGTCTCAGGAGTTCAGGAAGAGAAGGCGGCATCAAGTTTCTGTTGAGGAAGGTTCCATGTATCTCCTAGCATTTTGTTTTTCTTTTGCTTTTCCTCCCCCCACATCCCCTGTGCATAGAGGCACCCTCTCATTTCTATTGCCCTAAAAAATATGTGTTGTTACCTCTGACTCCTGTCTTGTCCCAAGTGTCCCCGAGAAAGAAGAATGTATATACCGCACAACATCCAAGAAGAAGGAAGATGTCACACATAGCAGTGGAGGATGGGGTGGGGTTGGGGCTGGTCAGAGGGGAGGACAGAGCCCTGACCTCCTCTTACGTCCCTGTCACCATTTTGTTTTAATGAGTCTCTAAGGTGGAGGTTCTGGCAGATATGGACATAATCGGGCAGCAAGAACCACAGATGGGAATCTGAAGCTCCGATTGTCACACAGTTCACGACCATGTGGAAGTTTTGCTATTTTGGGGTCAGCAGTCATCTGGGCAGTCAGATGAGATCTGACCTAACATCCAGGCAGGCTTATCCACTTGGTGCTTCAACTGATCCATGTCTTTAAGTGCAGGCAATGGTTTATTTTGAGTAAAGATTAAATTCTGGCAGTGAAGCTTTGCTTCTGTAGAGTTATTTATATTGGGGATAATGGAATTACAAGCTTCATTTTTTTCCCCCAATGTCGTTAAGGGGTGGTATTTGTATTCTTTGTTATCCCAGATTATCCTTGGTGCAGTCCCAGGGAAAATACTGACATTAGCCATCTGTCATTTGCTTGGATTGATTCTATTGGTTTGTAAGTGCCGCGGCTTCACAGGGTTCAGAAGAGGGTCTCTGCATTGTAGCTCTTAAAATAGAAGGATACAGGGGTCAAGGTGATAGTGCCGTGTTTCAAAGCATCTACTGATCTCCCAGCATGCTCTGTTCCCAAGCATCCTTATCAGGTGGCTTTCAACTACTTATAACTCTAGCGCCATTTTCTTCAGAACCTTATAGGCACTGCTTTCATGTGCATCATGCCGTAGGTAGTTTATAGTAAGACTGGGTGGAACAGTACTCTACTATAGGCCTTGGATGCTGTCTGACAACACTTTAAACCTTTTGACTGGTGAAAATTTTGTTAACTTGACATATTCCAAAAGGTTTTTATCTGTCAAGATGTTGGGTCTGGACAGTCTTAGGGTGTTAGGTGGGTCACAAAGGAGGGGGTCACAGAATGGCCCTTTGATCGTTAGACTCTGGAACTGTAGTATTCCAACCTGCCACTGACTCAACCTTTGCAGATGCAGCTTCTTTCCAGGGATTCTCACTCCTCTAGGCTTCGTGTTCTGCTTCTGTTCTCCACGGAGCATTATTTTCTGGCTGCTCTGAAATATCCCAACAGCAGTCTGTCAGATCCTTGCTAAATCAGTACCAGTGTTTGCATAGGAGAAGCTACTCTGGGAGCCCTAGGGGATGTTGCTTTGATTTTATGCTGGGCCAATTAAAAATAAAGTCAATCAGAAACCCAAGTTTTAGTTTTTCTCAGTAAGAATATCACTCACCTTCTGCCCATTATTTGAGAGAGGAACTTTAATTGTTGACTTTAGGGATATATAGTCTCAGAGTAAGTCACAGACCTGGATAAATTGGGCAGGTTAAATGTTTCTTTCTTCGAATCCCTCCAGGTTTATTGCTACTAGATCACTGCTTCCTCTCTTGTGAGAATACTCCATAGAACTGTGTGGTTCTTAAGTCTTGATTTCCAAATCTGTCATTCTATATAATGTTGAATAATTTTAAAAATCCCTCTCTCCTGATAATCTGTGGAGTTATTTTTGCCTCTACTATTTTTTGCTTAAAAATACTTATCTTTAATGACTTTTTGGCCTGGGATAGAACATGCTTAATAGAATTCATAATGTCACCATTAAACATTAACTAATGTTAGCAAACGTTACTACTAGTGTTGTAAAAATGTAAATGAAAACATAAAAACCTCAGTGGAAAATGGGAATGCACAACTTTATAGTCGTGAACCCAGGGGACTAGACTCATTATGGGTCAAAGATATATCAAGCTTAAAAGATGGATTTAACCACGTGATAGTCAAGAAACTATCGAGAGGTTTTATGAACAAAGCAAAAGACAAACAGAGCCTTGAAGGAAAACGAGATCATGTATAACATGTGGGACATTGCATTTCCTCATGATACGTGTGAGGCCCTTTTAACCCATAGTAACAGGGAAATGAACAGGTCATTCAGTTGACTGCTGTTCCCTGAAGTATTCTCTCTTTAGGTATGGGAGAAGAGTGAAATATTAATGTCAAGAAGACTAGGCTTCTTATGCACTCTTGCTGGAAGGTATAAGCTGGTAGACTTTTTGGAAGAGGGCTATAGTAATGGTCATAAATATTTTGTAGTATTATTTAAAAATTTTATATACTGTATTTTGACCATGGTCATCCCCCCTCAACTTCCCCGAGATCCTCTGTGTTTTTATAATTTCTAGAACAGCAGTTATTAGATCAGTTCTTTGACTGACCCTTAGAATTTTCTGAATATATTACTCTTTTTTTTATCATTAATAAATTCTGCATTGATGGTTTCATACATGTATATACTGCATTCTAATTATCTGCCCTTTTCCTTCCTGCTCCTCTCACCCCTTCCTTCTTATAGATCTTATAGATCTCTTTACCATACTCAATGGTTTCCTGTTTTATTTATCCATCATGCTTACCCAGGGCCATCCCTGTGACTATGGGTTTAGAGCTATCCATTGGTTAGCTGGTTCACTAGGAATATACAACTGAAAACAACGTCTACCCCTTTTCAGAATGTCAATAGCCAGTAGTTCTGCAGGAACAGGTAAGGCCCACAAGGGCTTCCCTCATCCATGGCTGACTGTTGGCAGGACTTGTCTTGGCCAGAATCTATGCTTATAACCATTGATGATATGGTGAATTCCAAGTACAATGGCTGTGCTATGCCTAGATGGTGCTGTTTCTTAGCCCTTCTCCCTACCATTAGCTGGTCAGCTTTTACATTTTTTTAGTATCTTCTTTGATGCTCCTTGAGCATGAAAGGGGAGTGCTTTAAATGTCCCTTTTAGGGCCAAACCTCAAGAGATTATTGTTATTATTTAGGGCAGCTATGAGCCACTGCACACCACTGTTCTTGGAGAGAAGCTTCTCTGATTAGGGCTAAGAGCAGCATTTGTCTGGTTTTAAACAGAAAGTTAGGAGGTATCGTGTCTACCTCCTTAGGCATGGAGTTTTGTCCCAGTCTGTAGGACTAGCATGGATTCCCTCCTGTGGGGCAGGCCTCTGATCCAGTCAGGATACTTGGTTACTTTCATAACAGCCGTGACTCTATCACACAGGATGACGTATCCTATCTGACAGGGTAGTATTATAACTTGTAGGGCTCACAGTTGCCTACAACTACTGGCACCTGTTTCTTTCCCCAGGTGCCTGTGTAGAACTTTCTAGAACTCTGAGAGTTAAGTAGCTCAGTTCCAGCCTGATTTCTCTATGTCCAACACCAACTTGTTTTCCTTCTCTATTTATTTATTTTTTTTCTTTTGAGCCAAGTCTGTAGACCAGTCTGACCTTGAACTCAAAAACCCCCTGCCTCAGCTGCCTGAGCTCTGAGATTACAGGTATGCACTACCCTGGCAGGTTTAGGGCAAGCATTTAAAAAGCTTGACACGCTCTCTGTTTTTCTCATTACACTCCAGATTCAGGAGTGTTGTGGGGGATTCTGCACAGACTAGCATTCTGAAACTGGAAGGCTCAGGTTTAAGAATGCCTTTTGTGGTGGGCGGGTGGTGTCTTTGGAGTACAGGCCCTTGTCTTTATTTAGGTTATACTTAAGAACCCATTCTTGCTTTGTGTACTCTGAGTGGGCTGGGTGTTGAGTGAGCCAAAACCCAGTTGTTTATGGGATGTGGAGTTCAGTGAGGAAGGAGATTACCATGCAGAGAAGGAGCCCTTACTTCTCAAGCATCCTGGCCCTCCTGCCCCCTCCACGGAGACACATGCCAGCTCTGCCCCTGTCCTATGTCCCCCCTTTCTCCTCAGGGGAGTGGGGTGCCTACCATGAATAGCAGTCTTGACACAAATGAACAGCTCTTTAGAGTCAGTGCCTCCAGGTAATTTTTGTATTTCCCTGAAAAAGAAAGACATACTTCTTTCTCATCTTTTCTTTACTGCTCTAAAGAGATCCCTGGTTAGCAGAGGAATTTATGGGTGAGTTATTTTACTTCCAGGAGCTTCTCACAGAGAGCTTCAAGCCTGTGAATCTTTTCTAAGAGGAATGTGCACTGACTTTCAAGGAAATGTAATATGGGGACAATAATCCAAGCATTTCAGATTTAAAAGGTACCCTTGAGACTAGCTATCCAAACTCTTATCTAATACAGGACAAACCTCTAAGGGTTTGGGAGGGTCTAGTATTACCTAGTATTTGTTAGAAATAGAATGTATGGTCTGGACGAAGCATAGAGTCTGGCTAAGCAGTTCATGTGGGTGTCCTCCTGAGCGCCATTCTTGCTAGTGTATTTAATGGACACACAATAAAGGAGTCGTTCATGGTACCTGATCTGTGATTGGTTGTTGTGACTGCAGCCATCTCAAGTACAGAGGTGATGGGGAATGGATTGGGGTTGTGGCATTTAGAGCAGGTTGTGAAGCCAAGATCCCAGTGGGTTAGTGAAGGTAAAGGGGTGTGGAATTACAAAGGTGGAGCATCTGCTGTGCCTCGAGAAAGCTGTACTCAATGGATAGCCTGGCTCTGCCTACTTTGTACCTCCTAGGTCTGAAGAGGGAGGCAGCTAGATTCAGGATCACAGTTCTCAGAAATACCTAAGGATCAATGTCTACCTCAAGGAGAGCCTTCTCCCCAAGCCAATTACCTATGAGGAAAATAAACTAAGTTAGAGTTTTCTTTGCACATGTAGTTAATACTTTGGACTGTGGTTGCTTTGGGGGTGAACAGTTGTCATTCAGAGGAATTCAGACTGCTGCTAAGAGAAACTCTGCAATTGGAATATTCAGCTTTGCTGGTCAGTTTTGTTATTTCCAATAAAGTCTAATTATTTTTCAATGAGGAAAAATATCTTGTCTCTGACTTATAATTATTGTTTAGTATTCTGGTATCCCCCATGGGGCTCGCAAGTTGAGCCTTCTGGGTAAACTGACCACTGGCCTCATGTTTCCCGAGTATTACCAAGCACTTGCCTTTCTACTCTGTGAAAATAAATGGCTTTGATCCAGCATGTTTATATTTTCATTTATTATATTTGTGTGTTTGCAGAAACCTACCAGATTACTGACTAGAAGATAAAGTTAGAATGTTGAGCAAACAGAAGTGTTCTTGCAGCTGCACCACACCATGTGTGTGTGTGTGGGGGTACGGTGAGGGGCACCCACCCCATCCATCCTCCCCATCTGACTTTTTCTTGGCAGTTACCCCTGATTCTTCATCTGTAAGCAGTTCCTTCTTCATCGCTGTTTGAAGATACACAGAAGCTTGTTTTGTCTAGCTGAATTTGGAAGAGGCATTCATACTCTGACAGATTTCATGATACGAAGCGAGTTGGTGTAGACCCTTAATATTCGTGGGTATGTGATTAGTGCACAGGTGGTTATGTACTTGAGTTTACCAAGGACTGGTGGTCTGAAGTAAATCATGTCTCATCTCAGTATGATTTCAGACAATAATCATTGATTTTGATATTTAGTCTGTAACTGAGCAGCTGTCTCTAAGCTTACATCTCTTTGGGCATACCTTTTATCCATCCATCCATCCATCCATCCATCCATCCATCCATCCATCCATCTGAAAATACATTATCAGAAACTATTACTATGCAGGCCTTGGGACTTGGTGTTGTTCACATAACAGGGGAGCTCCAGTGTAATGTGTGGATTTGTTTCCTCCCCAGTTTTGTCCTAAAAGGAAGAGTATTTAGAAATGATAAATGTTTCTGTAACATAGAAAGGACCCCAGCCCTTTAATCTGCCCATACAATATGTGAATTCTGATCATAAGAAGTTAATGAGAATACTCTTTAAAGGCATATATTAGAATGTAAACATCATTTGAGATGCAGATGTTTGCCTACCCTACAGAATATCAGCCAATGTATGAAAGATGTTGTGCCCGCTAGAACCCAGGCACAGGTGGAAGTAGGATAAATTAGTGTCAGTGACCTAACAAAGAGAGAACCAGTGTGATTTAGGACAGAAAGTGTTAACAGGGAAGAGTTAAGAAAGGAAGTCTATTTGGGAACCTTGGCCAGTTTGGCAGGAATGAGAGAATATTGATTTCATGTAAGCTCTCCAGTCTTGGAGAAGCTAGTAAACTGTTTCCAGGTTCCACATTCCCATGTAATGGACAAGCATTTAGCTCAGACATTGGGAGAGCCAACCCTTTAGTAATTCCTGTGACTAGGAAGAGATGGGAGAGACCTTGGGGTAATGGACCTCAGTGGTTGTGATAAAACCTTTGAAGTTACTGCAAATACACAGAGACTTTGTACAGGGAAACATGTAGAAAGTCTTTATTTGATCCTTATAACTTCTCCTTCCTCTTCAGCTGAATATATTAGCATTATAATTTAATGACTAAGCTGTAGTCAGTATCTGTTTCTAAAGCCCTCTTTCCCCTTGTCTTTTTGATTATGATTAGTATGCATACGAGCGAAATAGAGTTTCTGTCGTTGGCTGTCTGTCACTGATCTAGAGGGTATGGGACCTGGAGAACGGAGCTGATCAGTGAGGCAGACTAAAGTCTCGAGCAGTAACTAACTTTATTCAGAGGCTCAGACGTTTTATACTCTTAGGGCTAAGAAAGGTCATGTGAGTATTGTTCATGAGAGATGCTATATGCAATCAAAATGACAAGCTTCACGTGGCAAAAACTTGTTTTTCCATAGAGGCTTATAAAGCTAGTTGAAATACTTAGTTGAATAGCAGCAGCAGGCAATAGTGACTAATCTGAAGTAGGTCCACTCCTATTTGCCAGACCTTGGAGGAGAATGAAAACACATTCCCAGAAAAATTTTGTGTTTTGAGGAGACTGAGGTCTCAAGACTCTTGTCTCATTTCCTTGGAGCTTTCTCACAAGCTCTGAGAATTCTCTTCATATGACTCCATTCCTGGACCATGTTCCTAGAGTTAGCTGTTTTTTAGTGAAACTAAACACTGCTCGGGGGAGGATAATGGTCTATCCACATTAAGCTGCTGGTTCAATGAGAGGATGTTAGAAGATTTTTAGCTTTGTAACATCTTCGTCTGACAAACACGCACGGTTTCTGCTTTAAGAACGGCAGTTTAGATACTGGGTGTGTGGCTGGAGTCAGAAAGCCTGGTATCACCCACATTCTCAGAACTGTGAAAAACGGAAAGAAGAAAAGGATTCTCCAGGATAATTGCATTTTTGCTAATTCTTGGATGTGTTTAAATATTTTTTCTTTTGGTTTCTCAGGGCTCTTCCCAACAGAAGTTCACTACAAAACCTAACAACAACATTTGGGGGAGGGGCATGATTTCCCAGGATGCAGCTGACCCTGGTGATGTGTGTTATAAGAGAAAAAGTGCTGTTGGGATTCTAGTTCACCATGTTCCCACATATTTGTTTAACTTACATTTTTCACTGATACGCATAAAAGTACATTTGCCCCTAACAGCGTGAAACAGTGTGAAGCTGCAAAAATTAGTAATATGGGGGCTGTAGAGACGGCTCAGTGGCAAATACTTGTCGTGAAACATGAGGACCTGATGTCATATTCTCAACACACAGTGGGTCGTCTGTGTCCCTAGCCTCAGTCCGGGGTGCAGAGATAAGTGGAGTCCTGGATGTCACCAATTCAGTGAAAAGACTTGTCTGTTAAAAAACGAGGGGGCTTGTGACTGATGAAGCTGTCCATAATCTTTGGCCTCCATAGGCACATGCATCTTTCTTTTACACACACAGACACACAGACACACAGACAGACAGACACACACACACAGACACACAGACATACAGACAGACACACAGACATACAGACACACACACACACACACACACACACACACACACACACACACGGATTACCCCGTCTAACACTAAACAGAAAATACTAAGAATCTGCTGTTTATTTGATACTTTCTAAAAGTATTCCATGAACATAGCTAGATGTATTCAGTGAAAATGCTGTACCTTAGGGCTTTGGGTTACTCTGTTATTTAGAAGCCCCAAAGAACAACAGCAGCAACAACAACACCCAAGTTTTAAGTTAAACATAAACATTAACTAACTATAAATGGAAGATACTTAAGACCCGACATATACCAGGAGGCCTTTCCCCACTCACTAATGTCTGTATTTAGAGACCCTACAGTAAGTAAGTTTTCTGAACTCTGTCTAATTAGTCAAAGATCAATGCAGGAAATGACTTATTTAGTGGAACTGCTTCATAGGCTCCGGAATTGGTGTATTTTCCAGGAATATTCCTTGAGGACTACATTGGTGAGCTCAGTGAGGAGATCCATGGAATTGAGTGTCCCTCCAGGTTTTCTCTGAACTGTAAATGTATAAGGCATTATAAGGATCTCTGGATGGCCTATAAAAAAACATCACCCTTGTGGCAAGAAGAAACATGCTGGGGACAGCACAGCACGAGACAACAAAGGGTCTGGAGGGGATTAAGCATTGTGCCTGGCCAGTTAGTTTATAGGCAGGAGGGAGGGTAGAGCTAATTAGTTAATTTCCTAAGAGTAGCTCAAATTTCACACAAGCTTAAAAGAGAGGGGAAAAAAAAAAGGAGGAGGAAGGAGTTATTTGGGGTGGAGAAGTAGAGAAGAGGTCAGGCTTTGTTTAGGGGAAAAATATCTCTCTTTATAGAAACCAGGAACAGGGAAGATATGCGTCCTGTTAATCATGCTAATTCCTCCAATTTTTCCACTCACCTTGTAGGGCTCCATGTCACTAGATACTGGAGAGGAGACCACAGTTCTGGGAGTCAGCAAAGGCTGCCCGTTTTCTTTACTGCAGACTGGCTCATCTTAGCCACCTGTGAGCCCTCACATTTCTTTCAAAAGATTTGGGGGGTGGGGTGGGCAGATTAGGTAGGATCCAGCTTTCCTGTTTCTTCTCTCTAGTCTATTAGGTAGGTTTTATCCAGTCTATCATCTTAGTCTGGACCAATGACTGAACCGTGGATGCTAACAAAGGGTGCTTTATGTCACACTTACAGTAACCAGGATGTCAGTCACCAAAGCTCTCAATTTGTGTTGTACAGTAGTGGAGCTATTTGGTAGTGATTTCCAAAACCACTAATTCACCTTCTTCCAGAGAACAGATATGTCAAATTTTGAATCAGCGGTCTTTGTTCGAAACGGATTCTCTAGCCCTGATGTGCTGTTGAGCTGTATTCACTCTTGCTCTATTGAATTAAAGCCCCCTGTGTCTGGCCACAGGGTGGGTCACAATGGAAGGAGGATCATGATGTCCAAAGCTGTTTGTCACCTTCACAACCCAACACCATCAAGCTCTTTCCTTAGGAGTGTTTGTAGCTTGGAGGCAACTTCCATACAGGCACCGCAAGCAGGCAACGTACACATTAGTTACTTCTGCATCACTGTGATCACAGCACCTGATAGAAGGAGGCTGAAAGAGGACAAATTTACTTTGGCTTGGGGTTTGAGAGGGTTTCAATCCATCCTTAGTGGGGAGGATGTGGCAACAGGAGGGTCTGGCAGAGGCTGTTCATAACCTGTTGGGGACCAAGAAGCAGGAATCAAAGGTCAGGCCTAACCTTTAAATGTCTACTGTGGTTCCCCACTTCTGTCAGCCAGCCTTCATCTCCTGAAGCTTCTGCAGCCTCCCCAGACAGAACTAACTAGGAAGAAGCACTGGGAACATCAACCTGTGGAGAAGGTTCCAGATTCAAACTGTAGCAGGAAGAGGAGTGTTTCTGATGCTTGCGTCTATTGGGAAGGAAGATGTTGGAGTAGTTGATGCATCTGGTGAACACATGTGTATTCAAAGCATCACCCCATGAGAAATATGAGACACAAGAAGACAATATTTGTTTTCAGTGGATCTTGAGTACCAAGAAAGAAACATATTAGACACCTGGATGATTGTTAAATGGCACTGTAGAGCAAACCAGGATAGGTTTAGGAAGTAATGGCTATGTGTTAACTGTTGTACTTGGGGTTGAAAAGGATGACAAAGAAGTACTCATTCTCCAAGGGGTGGCAGACATATTCAAAATGGCTTCCTGTCTGAAAAATGCTTTTAGGGTGTGATTGCAAGAGAGAAGGTAATGATGGAATTCTGCCAGTCTCAGAGAAAACTAGAAAAGAATGGTGCCTTAGTTTGGATTTCATGGCTGTGAAGAGACACTATAACCACCACAACTCTTATAAAAGGAAACATTTGATTGGGGTTGGCTTGCAGTTTTAAATGTTCAGTCAATTATCATTATGGTGGGAAGCATGGCAGTGTCCAGGCAGTCTTGGTGTTGGAGGAACCAAGAGTCTTACATCTTGATTTGAAGGCAACCAGGAGGAGGGTCTCTTCTGCCCTTGGTAGAACTCAAGCATTGAAACTTCAAAGCTTACCCCACAGTGACACACTTTCTCTAACAAGGTCACATGTCCTCCAATAATACCACACCTTCTAACTGAGCCATTTCCCAAGTGTATTCAAGCCACCACAAATAGGTTTTAGAACTAGGTCTTGATAGTGGAGTAGGATCTTACTAAATGAACAAGGCTAGGGAGGCTGTTTCTGGGATAAGGAATAGCATTATTTAGGGCAGAAATTCTAAGCTCCATCTGGGATGAGACCGGGCCTTGGATATTCTTGAGTTGCTAAGAATTAAATTCTATTTTCTGGAGGGTACTCAGGTACAGGTACTTTTCAGCAGGTAGTGTCAGGGTGAGATTATAATGGTGGAGTAGGAATGGGACAAAGATCAGGGAAGATGATGTGGTAGAAGATATATAAGCTAGACCGATTAAAACAAGCCACGGGGATGCTAAGAAATGGAACACAAACAATGGAACATTCCTGAAATGAGAAGTGGAATAATGGAATCCTTACAGACCTAGTATCCCTAACCCAAAATAATGGCCTTCAGAAGTGCTTCTGATATGAGCTTTTGGAGTGTGTGCATCCAACAGAGACATGATGGGTCTGGACACAAGTCTAAACAGGAGGTTCATATGCATCCCACACATTCTTTACACACATAGCTTAAAGGTGAACTTTTACTGTATTTATAATGTACACAAGACAAAGGTTCACGGTGTGGCATCTTCTACTAGCAATGTGTCATATTAGTTTGAAAACCTTTTGATTTTGGAGTTCAGATTTTGGGATGAGAGATGATAGCTGAGTAATAGGAAAATAATTGAGTAGGGAGACAGGTGGGTGGAGCTGCTGAATGTGTCAGCAGGTTTTAAGAGTAGAGCCATTGTCATCTTGTAGCTGTCTACAGTGCTTTTAGTTCAAACTTTCAAATTACACAGAGAATAATAGTACAAGGTCCTAGCCTCTTGGGTATTGAAAAGGATACCCTTGGCCACCTATATGGTAAAGACATAAACACGTGAGAAGTCGTATGTAATTTGAGTCTTAAGTAGGATAATAATGCTTCTCTGTGGAACACTGTAGATTAAGTCAACAAAATAATTAACTTTAGTCCTTATTTATTATTAATTGCATTTGATTTGTATTGTTAAGGGGGGTGATCTCAGCTTTAGAATGTTCCCCCACTCCTTTTAAGTCCAAGCATCTTAATTTATTACTCTCCAGAAGAAAATGTGCATTTCTCCTTTGGTTTCCTACGCAAACTCTACCACATTCTTATCTGGTGATGCTTTTTAAAGGGCTTTATCTTGAATCCTTTGTTGCCTAAAATTGCTACCACTTGCTATTGTTGGCAGCTCTCTGTTTCTCTACATCCATCATCTATAGCATTTTCCCACATAAATATCTTGGATCCTACATAGATATTTTGTCATGTGCCCAGTAAAGGGAGGTCTCATAACTTTCATGTTTTCACATATTTTAAAAAGGGAAGAAAATAAAGACTATGGATTGTAAGCAGCAAGGGAACAAGCAACTGGGTTTCCTACATTTACTTACATCAACATTTTAATAGAGACCTAATTTTGACTTAGAAGTGAAAACCAGTTTTGTATCAAGCAATACAGAATTTTATTTAAAATGATTAGAGCGTGTCTTGCTGGTGGTCCTAGTGCAGGGAGAAAAACACTGGGGGAATTAGAGTATTGCTTCTTGATTCCAGCTGCAGGACGCCTTCCTTACAGGGCTGGGGTTTGACTTCAGAAGATTGTAGGTTTCATTCTGAGCAAGTGAGTGTTATGTCCCATGGGATATGGAGATTTGAGAGAATGGCAAACAACACTTCTCTCCAAACCTTCTGTTTTGGAGAAGCTAGAAAAAGATAGGATAAAGGCTGATCAAATATTTGAAGTCATTTTTGGCATGATGCCCAGTAATTATTGTCTGTGATATTTTTCATGAGTTGGGTTTTGAGTGTGAGGCCCTGGGGGGAACAATATTATTAATGATGTGGCTACATGGAGACCAAGAAAACCAGGAGAAAGTTTTCAAGGTCAAATAGACATGCTGGTATTGTGATCGGCATCAAACTTAAAACCAACTCAGAGCCTCAGAGTTTTTCATCCGTAGTGGTTTGTCTTGTACATCTTACAGAATAGCAATTCTTGGCAGATAGTGAGTTTTAAGTAAATAAAGCAAGCAGGCAAAAGAGTAAAGAATAGAAGAGAGATTTCTGGGCATTTTGCCAGGTACTGAGGCCACAAAGGTGACACGGAGGTCATTCTCCCACTTTGGATACTCCTGTTTGCTATCCAGAGTTCTTTCCTCTCAGAGAGCGACATGATTTGCTACTTTGGGCCTCTATTCACCTGCCTCATGAAGAGGAAGACAGACCCCAGCTTCCCTCCCTCTTTAGGTGGTTTTTCACTATATCCTTCGGTAGATTTTGCCTCTACTGGAATGGTTTCCTTGGTCAAGAGAGGTGACACACTTTAAAGATCATTGTTAAAAGCCAGGTGTGGTTGTTTACATGACCTCCAGTTGGCACAAAGGAAAGGGGAAGTAAAGAGGAAAGGTGTAGAGAGAAGGACCTTCGAAGTCTGAGTTGGGAACTTGCTTGGAGGTCAGAGGGAAGTGGAGCTAGTGACCTGGAAACTGGAAGAATGCTGGAGTGTTTGGACACTGCTTCCATGTAAGGTCAGGATGCAGATAGAGTTCCACAAGCTTTGAATCTGACAGTTGCTATTCATTTTGTCAAATGTCCAGGAAGGGACTGGGATTAGATCTGTGTGCCTCAGAACAGAGCAGACTAGCTTCATGCCAAGGGCTAATATTCACTCATTTCTTTCTTTCAATCAGTCTCTATGGAAGTGAAAACTCCAGGAACACATAGTGTTCTTTCTTTACCCAATGTCATTGGTAACAGTTACAATATTGAGGGGTGTCCTGGTCCTGTGACCATTGCTTATTGACATTGCAGACAATACGGAATGTTGCTTAGCAAGCCTAACCATGTAAGACTTTGCCAAAAAGAGTCTTGATCCTAGGTAATGAGTGTTTCATGTTTCTGGCTGCCATACTATGTGTGATGCTGCCATAGTATGAGCTTTGCTACCATAGCAGCATATTGTTCTTAGTCACACCCTCTTACAGTTCATTTTTTTTTTGATATTTATTAAGCACCCCCGAATGACAAATTACTGCTAATTTAACCCATAGATAGGTATTTAGAAAATATTAATGTGCGTGCAAAAGATTTGATATTTTCATAATTAGATATATGACTTTAAAATGGCGTTTGGTGGTAGGGTTTTTCTTTCTTTTCTTGTCTCTTGATCGTATTGTAGGCATGTGTAATATATGCACATATGTGTGGAGGCCAGAAAAGGATATCTAATGCTCCTCCTGCTCTGCCACAGCATATACAAGAACTTATCAAGGGCAGGTCCAGTGCTGTGTGATGTAACTGCTCAGATTTGATGTTCACCAGTTGTTCCCCCTCTTTAATGGTCTGCTGTTCCCATTTGGTTTGGGAAATGGTGGTGTCTGTGAGCCTTGGTCCTGATGATTAGTTTCTAGAAGTGAGAGAAGGGCTTGTATCTCTTGCAGTTTATACAAACACCTAGTCAGTGGCTAAGTATATACATAGACTTTGCTTGTATTACAATTTTAGAAAACCTTTTCTTGCCCCCAGCCCTGATGAGGAGTTTTCTGCATTTTGTCACTCAGCATAAGAAAGGGGGAGCTCTGAACACACTGTTCCTTGGTATTGCAGAGTGTTTTGTTGGGTGGACATGCTTTGGTGATTCACTCAGTAGCCGTTGGATATTTGAGTTTCTATTTTGTGGCCCACATGAGTAAAATGGCTTTTGAATGTTGTAGTTCTCTGTGTACATGTTTCTATTTCTCTTGGGTTTATGTACTTAGGACAGGAGTTACTGAGTCATATGCTGTCTTAATTAGGGTTTCTATCACTGCAATGAAACACCGTGACCAAAAAGCAATTTTGGAGAGGGGGGTTATTCAGGTTACATTTCCAGATGGCTGTTCATCACCAAAGGAAGTCAGGGCAAGAATTCAGGCAGGGCATGGATCTGGAGGCAGGAACTGAAGCAGAGGCCATGGAGAGGTACTACTGGCTTGCTTCCCCTATCTTGCTCAGCATCCTTTATTATAGAACACAGGACCACCAAGCCTAGGAATGGCACCACCCATAATGGGTGAGTCCCTTCCCCACTGATCACTAATTAAGAAAAAGCCTTACAGTTGGATCTTTTGGAGGGATCTTCTCAGCTGAGCTCCCTCCTCTCTGATGACTGTGGCTTGTATCAACTCAACAGAAAATCAGCCAGTACGTATGCCAATTCTGCTTCCATTTTAGAAATTGCTCATCTCCTTTCCAAGGTCACTCTTGTCTGTTCCACTTACAGTCCTATGAGGAGAGTAGTGAATGTAGATACTGATTTCTCAGCATCTGACTAACATGCCATTACATTGTTGACTATAGCCATTCCATATGTGTGAAGTAATATAGGAGATTGGCTTTGAGGGACATTTTTCTGATGGCTACATTACATTGAACATCTTTCCATGTGTTTGTTGACTGTATACCTTTCAGTTCGAAGACTCTTCAGACTTTAGAACTCAGAACTGGGCTGGGATGAAATCTGCTGTAAAACAACTGTGGACTGTGTGAGGCCTTGAGCTTAGCTCTAATACTACGAAAGAGAAGAGGGGTGGAGGAAGAACAGAGAAAAACAGGTTATTTGTCTTACTTGTTGAGTTGGCAAACTCTACCAGGCAATTGAATTTATAAATGTTTTCTCTCATTTCCTAAGTTAAATTTTTTACTTTCTTGGTGGCATCATTTGCAGTGCTTCACACAGGTCAAATTACCTTTTTTTTTTTTTTTTTTTTTAAACTTTTTAGTCTTCATTTCTTTATTCTTGCTTTCTGAGGCTGTATGTTGACTGGAGTCCGAGGCTGGTTTTAAGCTTCTAGCCCTCCCACTGCCTGACTTTCCTGAGTGTAACAGGTGTGCACATCTGTGATCTTTTTTTTTTTTTTTTTTCTTTCAGGCTAAGTTTAATAGTTAGATGACAGAAACAGAATGTCCCCAACAACGAGTGTGTAAACTCGTTTGTTTCACAGGTGTGACTCCTTAGTTTCAGAGCCAATACCTACATACTCAGGGGACAGTTTTTCTAGTAGACATTGGTAGCATTTAATTTTTACTTTTCTAATGGTAAATTTTAAAAGCGTGTTGTGTTTTGTAAAATGCTGTATAATGTGGGCCCAGCCAAGTTGTTCCCCTGAACAATCAAACCATGTGACAGACCTAGTATAATGATTTATTGGTGGGGGAGGGGGATTGGGGGAAAGAGAAGGGGACCTGGAAAGGCGTAGATACAGGGGAAACATGTATGGGGGCCACTCTGTTACTGTGGGAACAGTGGAATGTAGTCACACCAAATCTGAAGATCTGTGTCAGTCATAGACACATAGTCAAGAGACTTGGTGAACACCAGGGAACTTCAGATGGTCTAACAGAACAGAATGCTTCATGGTAAACTTAGAAAAACTTAAGTAAAAGGGCTGCTGTCTAACATAACAATGAGGGACTGCAGATCTGGCTCATCAGAAGAGAATTTATTTACCTGCCTTATAAAAAGCCCTGATTTTAAACCTTAGCATTATGCAAACTAAGCAAGCAAGCAACCAACCAACCAACCAACTAACCAACCAACCAACCAACCAACCAACCAACCAACCAACCAACCAAAAAAACCTAACAACAACAACAACAAACAAAAATTCAAATCTAATAAAAAGTTTTAGTATAACACAGTTGAGTAATGGCTTATTATCCTAATCAGGTGCCACATCTTGTACACTTTTATATGACTGACATTGCAGTTGATCTTTTAAAATGCTAGCATCACTATAAATACAGGAGTGATGGGTTCTTTTATCACAGTTGAATAGTCATTAGGAGGTAAGGCATTTCCAACCTGTCACCTTATAAACACAGGCACACATTCCAGTTCGTTTGTCACTAAAGTTAATATAGAAGAGAATGGTTGCATAGCTTAGATGATTAAAGTACAATTGATGTGTCACACAAGCAACTGTTATGACAGAGACCCTTCCTACACCCGTACAGGCTCAAGGACACTTTAGGCACTTCTGTCATTGATGGTAATCATCATAATTGCTCTTTGTTTTCTTGAGACTGTGTCTGGATATGTAGTCCAGGCCTTTCCTTGAGTGCTGGGACTTGAGGATTGCTGGCATATAGGCATGTACCACTACACCCACCAAATTAATTAATTAATTAATTAATTAATTATTAATTAATTAATCTTCTAGTCTCATTCTCTCTCTCTCTCTCTCTCTCTCTCTTTCTCTCTGTATCTCTGTGTGTGTCTGTGTGTCTTTTACATGCCATGTAAGTACTCTGTGGCTCAGCTACATCTCCACCCTAACGATGAACCTTGGATTGTGTATAAGGTATAATATCTAGAAATGTTTCCCCATATCATCATAATCTGCACAGAATTAAACTTTAGTGCTAGAAAATGTAGGTAAAACTTCTTATCTGATTTCTGGTTCATGCCGATTGGTCTCTTTCCTGTGTCCAGTTTTCCACATTAATTTGTTTTTTAACTCTAAATGCTTCCGTTCAAATTCCACTCCGGTGAAGCAACCTGTTGTAGCTTCTCATGCCATAGAAAAAGAGCTGGTCTCCGTGTTTTGGATCAGTTTTCTCACGTTTCATTTTGATGGAATATCCTTTACAATTAATCTACAGCACTGCATACACTCCAGAATCATGGGAGCAGTTGAGTTTTAGCAGATGCCAGGGGCGTCCAGTCCCCTTCACTTTGTAGACATACCTGTAATGTGTTTCACTATGTGTTTGCTAAAGAATAGTTCTTTGTGCTACTCTCTTGAGCGATGAGTGAGTTGGATTAGCATGTTTGGATTTTACAGCGAGTTACAAAACTTACATAAATAAGGAAGTACTTTGTTAGAAAAGCATACGTGTGTGCTTATACAGAGGTTTTTGTCTTCTGATTAGGGCCTCCCTCTTCATTTTCATGTGGTCACAGAGAAGAACAAACTCAGGGAATGATTCTGGTAATATTCGATTACACATGCTGCTGTTCATACTCATGTCTGTGTGGCCTGCCAAAGTTCACCCTTCTCACAGTATTCCGAAGACAGGGGTTATACAGCGGGGCAGTTTTATATCCATGCATTGTCTTGTGAGCATGAGCTTAATGCAAAGTGCATTCCACTTCCCAGAGGGTGGTGAGAGTCATGTTAATGCTTCTGAAGACTGGCTGTGAGCCAGACACATAACATATCTTGCGCATTGCATTATATGTATATTCTTTTTATGTCTACTTTCAACTGAATAACCAGGTCAAGAAGCATTAAATAAGCGGACCAAGCTACTAAGGTAATGATGGCTCAGGTGAGGGCTGTGTATTATTCGCTCTTCCCTACAGGGTATGGCTTTCCCATTTCTAATAAAATGGTTCTGATTTTCTGTCTCGGATAATCCTAATTGAAAAAACCCTAGGAACACCGTGTTAACTGATGAGTCTCTTGTGGATAAAGTGAGAATTAAAGTGTTGTCTCTTTCCAGCCTCACCAGGTGAATTCTTTTCAGTGTAAATGATATAATTGGGTCCAAAATATTGTTCTAAATAATGAGGTGATTAGGGAAAGTATGAAGCTTGTAAACCTGGACTTGGGTGAGAAGCTGACAGTGCTATTTCACAGAGAAATGAAATTCTGTTGGGTTTTGAAATCCAGTTAAAGTTGCTTTATATGCATTCCTGGTACCAAAAAAGAGCGCACATTGGTAATTATCAGCATATTCGAAATAGTTAATATAAATCAAGGCATATTTGTCACACTTGATGCCTGTGGAAAGATGTTCTATTTAGATACTGTAGGCTGTGAATTTCATTGGACGCTCTGTGGGGGCAGTTATGACTTCTGAGGAAACAGTGGAAGATAAAGGGGGTGGGTGGGAAACACCAGCTTTAGAGGCATTGGCTCCACTTAGATTTAGATAGTAAGTATGACTTAGATAATCCAAGTAAGGAATGGATGAGACTTGACTAAGAGGGTGAATTTGGATGTCGAATGTGAGATATAACTCTTGGCTGTGTATAAAAAGGACATGTTGGAGCAGATTTCTGGTTTGGGTTCCACCATTAATGTTGAGAAACAAGAAGTAAAACAGGGTGTGAAGCAGTGAGGGCTGTGATCCACCAATGTTAAAAAAACCCTGCAGGAGGGCTTTAACTAGGCAGCTTAACACAGAGACACAGGCTCAAGGGTCTGGATTGAAGAAGTTGATTTTAGAATCGTAGGCATCTAGGTGATAGGGTGGTGGAGTAGATAAGATAATCCACCAACAATGTATGGAAGGAAGGAAAGGAAAAGCCGAAGGATGGAACCTGAACAGAGCAAGGGGAACCAGTCAGAACAAAGGAATTAGAGGAGCCGGAGGCAGAGGGATGCAGGAGTATGGATACATCACATAGCCCACAGGCAGGGAGGATGTGAGAGTGGGGATGGGGACAACAAATGCTTTAAAGTAAGCGAGTATGCCTAGGACACCCTGTGACACAGCAGGACGGTCCCTGGGAGAGCAGTCGTCTAGAGTGGCGGCAATGAGAAACAGATTGTGGGGTATCAGGGAAGAAATGGTCAGGGACAGGTGAGGATGGAGAACAGAGATACATGTAAGAAAAAGAAAACCTGCTGTGAAGAGTAAGCGTGGGAGGATGTGTGAGGTCCAGAGAGTTTGCTCTTTTAGTTTAAGGTAAGAAGAAGATAGTCACGTGTTCCAATGATGCCGAGAGAGGGTAGCTTCTTACAGAGAGAAGGACAAACGTTGAGATTGACCAAAGATTGTTTCGTGGGCAGTGATAGAATGGCCCAGTGTGTCGATGAGTGCTTTGGAGAAAGGTTGGGCAAGTGTTTCTGTCAGGAACAGGACGCGTTTTCTTTTGTCCAGGGAACGTGGCCTTGTGAGAATATTCACAAGGGCTTGACATTGGCGGTTGGCTTCTGTGGTTGGGTTGAGGGCTGGTTCCGGCGGACCAGTGTTTTGTAAAGTTTGGCTTCGATGCTCTGTTCTTCCTTTACACAGTTCTCTGTCCTTGCTTGGGAGACACTTGAAGTTGTGAGAGGTCCTGGTGGCCTCTTTGTGAGTGGAAAGCAATATTAGCTGTATTTGGATGTTAAGGACATGAATGAGATGAAATGGTGCCAAGGGGAAGATAATCTGGAGGGGGCTTACATGGGAGCTTTCCCCCTTCCCCGTTGGCATTGTCATTTGGGTTGTTCTTGTTCTGATCATATTTAGACAGCCAGTCTGGTGCGGCTTTACTTATGTAGCTTTTGTGATAGTTCTAGGACATACAACCTCACAGAAGATTTCCTGGTCTTCTGGCTCTTACAGTCTTTCTGCCCAGTCTCCCAAGATGTTTCCTGAGCTTTGGTCATAGGAGTTGAGTTGTAGATGTATAAGGTAGGGATCTGCACCCCATAATGACTTGTTTTCTAAAAGTCTTACCCAGGTGTGACACTTATGAATGACACCAGTGTGACACTGTAACCCTAAGGGTACAATAGAGGCATTCATGCCTTTGTGGTATTTGGACTCAAAGTCTGCTGCTCAACAGGAAGAAAATCATGCCTAATACTGGAGCCTAGCTAATTACCGGGGGCTGGTGACATCATGGCTCTTAGAGGAGAACTCACTATTGCCACGCTACAAAATCAACACAGTCCTCGACTGCATTCTAAATACTTATTTTTATTCTCACAAATAAGTGTAGCACTTCATTGAAGAAACCTTTCTTTGCACCATTCAGAGGCTATTATGGAAACCAACCGGATTGACCCTCAAGGGTGGAGACAGGGGCATGTATCTATTTAGCAGTGGTTCGTAACCTTCCTAACGCTATGATCCTTTAATACAGTTCCTCATGTTATAGTTACCCCCAACCATAACGTTATTTTGCTGTTACTATGTAACTGTAATTTTCTAATATTGTGAATCGTAATGTAAACATCTGATGTGCAGGATGACATACGTTGAGGACCATTGATATAGCGGTAGATTGTCATAACAGAGATTCATCCCTGCACTGGACCTGGGAAGTCCCAAGAGCACAGCATCGGAGGCTTGTGAGTGCTTTCTGATGTTTATGGTAGCAGAAGTCAGGAGGACAAGTAGACACAGGTTAAAAGCACAGGCATAGCCTTGCCCCCTAAGCGGTCATTCTTGTAGAAACTAAGAAACCACAAGAAAACCAGAACACAACAGCAGGCATTAGCTCCGTCTGCAAGAAAAACAGGCAGGCCTCCCGAAGACCTGAATCTTTTTCAGAATCCTCACCATCCCACAGCTGCCTCCGTGGGTTTTAAGCTACTGCATGTGCTTTAAAGGAGAGAAAGCGCAACAGTGGTCATGGTGGGATCTGCCATTATCAAGATGTAAATAAGGAATGAGCGATGTGAGACAGAGAACCGAGACTGTCACATGCCCATCTTTCCTTCTGAACTCATCCTTTTACTCTCCCATCATGCTGTAAATAGCCATGCTTTTATTTATATACCCCTTGGGTCTTTAGAACAAAGAGACTTGAGGTCTTTGTGTTTCCGGAAGGTGTGAACACTCAGACACTCAGTAATGTGGGTGCTCAGTAAATGCTTGGAGGAACACAGCCATTGAGCCATTTGAGCCTCTTGGTCAAGTGTGGCTTACATCATCCCGGAGAGGGATGTCCTTGTAACAAATGAACAGACCTAGTCTATGTGACATTCAACACCCCCCAGATGCTTTGATAGTCTCTTTGCTTTGCCTTCTATACTATACAAAATAAGTCCATTATAGATTAAGTTACAGCAGATTAATTGTACCCATAACCCATAAATCAGGTCTTTGTGAAGTAACAGGGTATTTCCAGGGAAAAAGGAGAGCACCACATGATCAAATTTCCTTGTCTACTTATATACTTTTTTTCTTCTGAGACAGGATCTTACTATTTAGCTCTGGCTGTTCTGGAACTTGCTATGTTGTTCAGACTATCCTTGAACTCACAGAGATCTTCCTGCCTCTGTTGCCTGTGTGCTGGGATTAAAGGTGTGTGCCACCACACTCGGTTTATGCACCAATTTAACTATCAGTGTTGGGGTTCTGTAAACCCCACCCCACAGTTGCCTGGCAACAGCCAGGTATGCTCTGCCCCAGTTACCTGACACTATAAAAGTGGCTGTTTGTCCCTTCCTCTCTCTCTTGGCCACTTGTCCCTTGCTCTCTCTTGCTCTCTTGCTCACCCCTTTGCCCCGCCTCCCCCATTCCACTCCCCCCCCCATGTACTCATGGCTGGCCTCTGCTTCTCTCTGCCTCCTCTTATTCCTCCTCCTCTCTCTCTGCCTCTACTATCCTCTTAATTCGCCTCCCCATGCCCTGAATAAACTCTATTCTGTAATACCATTGTGTGGCCGGTCCCTCATGGGGAAGGGATTCCTAACATGGGTCCCCCAGAGGCATCTCCCTTTCCCTATGTCTCACCGCACCTCCATGGAACTCCATGTCCCCTCACTCTCTCCATCTTTCTCCTAACATTGGTGCTGAAACCCGGGACAACATCTTTTCTCTAACATTCTCTTTTCTTTCAGTCAGAACTCTTCATCTTTTATTTGGCATTTTTTTTTTTTTTGTTTTAATTTTATGGGAAATAGAAAATATTTTTAAATGTCATAATTTTTCATTGTTTTGACTCACATGATAGTTTTCATGAGACTTTTGCTGGTTAATTTCCTACCTGAATCTTCACTTTGGGAGAGAGCCCACTGGTTTGACAATGTCCTGTTTCTAACAGGGCAGCAATGTGCAGGGAGACAAGAGGAAATCAGTGTCCACAGAGGAAAGCATGCTGCTCTGAAGGACACAATCTTTTATGAATTATGTAGACAGCTGCATACCTTTCCACTGGTAGATTCTTAGCCCAAAGAATACTTCAAATACTGTTTTGTTATTGTCTGCCATTGCCTTCCGATTCCCGATTACCTGTATGACATTCTTCTTCATTACATTTCAGCCACCATGACTAGTGGGTGTCATGTTGAGAGAGAATTTCTGATACCTCATTTTCTGTTCCAAGCACCACAGTGACATCTGTCTACACCTGGAGATGCCTTCTTGGATAACAGTCACATCACATATCGATAGTGAATCTTGATGTGCAGCACTATTTCCAGAGGGGAAACGCCACTTAACTCTTGCCTGTTACTCAGTGCTCCGATCTGTGACCTGTCACTTGCTTTTCTTTGTATTCCAGTATTTAACACCATCTTGTCTTCCAGTCTCTGATTTCATAAGGACATTTTTTTTTCCTTCTTAAAAATTGTAACTCAGCATGCCTAACACGTGTAAGGCCTTGGATTTGGTCCCTAGCACCATGGAAAATGAAACTGTGGGTCCTCCAGATGCTTCAAAAACTGGTGTTTGGTGGCTTAGTAAAGAGAAGGTTAACTGAGATACTCAGCTTCTGAGCCTGACTGAGGCTACCTCACTCTCCATTGCTGGCTTCTTTTGGCATCAAGGAAGGCAGCTGAACAAACCCAGGGCACACAGCAGGACCTGATGTTGGAGTCTTCTGGACATCTGCTGCGGTAGCCTGGCTCAGATGAAAGCACTTCATGACCAGATGGGGAGGAAGCTCTGTTCCAGATTCAGTTACTTCTGAGTTCAGAGGTCACTGTGAATGCTTCTGATGATCAAAATTCACAGCAGCTTGTAAGATGCCTTTAGGCTCTGCTCTGACTACTAAAGGAAGAGATGAGAAGATGGAAAAATCCAAGGGGAACTTGACTTAGATTCAGGAGTGCCGATTTTCCTGATTTTTGTTACAGTCATTTAGCACTTACATGAGCTGTGTTTTAGTGCCGATCTTCTGACAAACTTTCTTGGGTGAATGGCCTTGCCTCATGTTGGTGGATCCCTTCACATTCTGCCTTTGTCTTTGAACAGCTTCTTCATAACTTAAAAAAAGAAAAAAAGAAAAAAGAAAAAAAAAAGGAAAAAAAAAAAAAAAAGCATGCACAGGCCCCATCTCACGTTCTCTGCAAATCTTCAAGTCTTGCTGCTAGCAAAGCCTTGACATGGTCACGGCCATGTTCTTCTGGAAAACTCTTCTCACTCGTGCTAACGGAAGTCTGGAGTCTTATGAGCCCCTTCAGAAACTAATCTGTAGGCCTGTTTTCTCATCTCAGCCTTTTCCAAGCTCAGTCTTTGTTTCTGTCACCCACCTCAGGCCCACAGCTGAAAGCTGAGAATGAGTTCTCTTCTTGCCATGACCAAATACCAAGAAGCAAGAAGCATCCTCGGGGGCAAGACATATCTTGCATTGTGGCTTCGGAGACCTCCACCCAGGGCCATTTGATTGTGTACACTTGGGCAGGGCATCCTAGCAGCAGGAGCTTATGAGAGGAGGTTCTTCACCCTGTGGCCAGGATGGAAAGGAAGGGGTGTTACCCTCAATGGCATGTCCTGGTAACCCACTTTTATTGGCTAGGCTCCACCTTGTAAAGTTTCTAACCACCTCCCGAAGTAGCACTACCTACCGGGGACCAAGTAGTGAGCATGCAAGCTTTTGGGGGACATCTCTGGACCATGATAGGTTGTACCCCCCTTGTGCAGTCTGCACTTTCAGAGTGGCTCTAGTTTTGAGTCTGTCTTGCACAGAGCACCAAGTTCACATCATCAACCCCAGTCTAAAAGTGAACTCATCTTACTTTTGATGGTGTCCTGGGGGGTGGGGCGGGAATCCTACTATCCAGCTGGTCCTTCTCTCTCTTATCTATTAGTTTAGCTTCTCATTGGTAGCTCCGTCTCTCTGCCCTCTTGTCTTACAGCTCACGTCCTTCTCCAGTCTGTTTTCTATCAGATGTAGAGTAAGGCCAGAGGGTAGAAAGGATTTGTATGTGGTGAGGTGGATGGAAGGTGAGTAGCCTGGAGCAGTAATGAGTCTAGGTCACCCTTGCCTTGAGCACTGGGTGGTTAAATGGGGGAAGAAGGGATTAGGGACATTTAAGTCTGTTTGGAGTAGGAAATAGAGGCAATTGGAGATTTTGAAGAGAGGAAATGTGAAAGCCTGGCTCCAGAGAGATTAGTGGGACTCCTTAAAACAAATGGGTAGAGGCAGGAAAGGCGTTGGTGAGCAGAGATAAGGGCTGATGTGTGAAACCTGGGAGATGCAGTGTGCTGCTCAATGTCAGCCAGAGTGCACCTCGGACAGGAATCCTGTCAGTTCTCCAGCTCTTTTGTTTGTGGTAACAAGAAGACATCTGAGAGGAAGTGCCATTAAGCTTTTGCAGACAGGAGACTCCAGAAGACTCACAGGAGTGCCGGGGCTGGGGAGACTGGTGAGTCATGGTGGCCTTCTTAGATTTTTTTACAGCTTTTTCCAGTCTCGTGATTCATTCTTTTGTCCTTTCACACTGTCATGTTATTTATGTTAACAATAAACCTCATTTATCTTTGAAGATAGCTTCCTGTTAAGCCACCACGGAATCTTCAGACTTCCTCAGCGACAAACAAGTGGATACATGAGTATGGTGTGTCAGAGTTTCACAACTTTATCTGCTACTGTGCCCTAAGTAGACTAAGATTAATGTATTCCAAAGTCCCATAGTCAATTACAGGAAATTAGATTATGCGAGTGCACTAGTGTAAACGTAGTCAAGGATTTTCTCTGGAATTAGAAGAGGGTGTGTTATAGTGGATGTATGTAACAGCCCATTGACTGCTCTGTTACTAGGCTTGCAACCTGGTCATCCAGCAACTCTGCTAGGCCTGATCACTGTAGCCTTATGTCTCTTACTGAGGCCCGAGTGGCTGGGAAATAGTTGCAACGAGTGAGGATGGGTGGGTTTGATTTTCAGAGATGGGCTTTACTGTTGCTATCATCTACCTAGTCTAGGAGAAAGCTAAACCTCGACTCACGGAAGGCGTTTGGGAGCTGTAGAAGAGTTTGTGTTCGGTCTGTACAAAGCCCTTGACTACCCACTGTGGTACGCATTTTCAAGGCAAAGACTGTCCATTTTCCTCACAGAGTAGGGGCAGCTGGCTCCTGGCCTAGGGGGTCATCTTCATTCCTCTGTTCTTGGAAAGAGTTAGGTAACTGCACAGTGGGCCTTCTAAAGGCCGTCAGTGGCTATAGTGACAAGCCACCTAGTTCTTAGCAGTAGCCAGCAGCATTGCTGCATTGGAAACTGGAAAAACTGCTCCTCATCTGTGGGTTGATGTTAAGGTGATTCATGATTGGACAGTATAAAGATAGGTGGGGAAAGGGCTGGGAAAAAAGAAGATGAGGGGAGGGAGAGGAGATGCCAGAGGAATAAAGATGAAGGCAGATGTTTATGTTTCTTCATAAATAAGGTTGATGTGAATGTTTTATAAGGGATGGAATTGTACAAGATCATTTGACTTATCTAGGTTGGCAAATTATATTATACCTATTGGATTAGTGTTCTTTGATGTGATTCCATAATTGAGTTCTAAGGGTATAGTGGCAGAGTATGTAAAGCCCACCACAGGGTTGGGATGTGTGAGTCTAAGGCATGGCAACAACGTGCTAAGGGGAAGTGAGTGAAAACAACACACCGGGATGGTTGTATCCACCCGAGACAGAAACGAACAGGGGCAGTGGAGGGAACCTCGACAGAGTTCTTACAAGTGGTGTGGAGACCGCATGTGTATGCGGAGTAAGACCGCAGGGCCGATAAAAGGAGAAACTGTCCTTTTAATATTCACCGCAACACTCATCCTCAGACTTTATCTTTCCGCTTCAGTGGCCTTGCTGGCTCCATTTAACCAATGCTGGTGGCAGCAAAATGGGTTGGGCATACGGGAGGCGAGGGCCCGTGGCGAGACCCAGAGGTGTGAATAAACTGAGCTTATGAAGTTACAGAGAGGTTACTAAGAGCCTGATGCTCAAAGGAGGCAGTGACTTGTGGAGTTCACAGGGCTGCAAGGAGACTCTTGCTGAGGTCTGCGAGAGCGCATTGCTTCTGAGAGTCCAGAGTTGCAGCCTCTCCCTCTGCCTTGGTAGTAACCAGACACGTCCCCAGCAAGTCTTCACTGTTCACCCTGTCTGCCTTCGGAGTTCATCTGCTGAGGCCCTTTCTGTCACAATAACTATCTCCACGGGCCTCTCAGAAGCCAGTTCTTAAGACGATGGGGAAAAGCCACATCACCGCCCTTTCCGGGCACCGGGACTAAGGATTGCTTAGTGTGTGAATGAGTGGATTTCAGCTCATATCCATCTGTCTCCATATGCCTCCCCCGGAACGAAGCACAGTACTCATGCATTTTACAAAGCATTACGTTTGTGCATCCTTATATTGACAGGGTCTCTTTATCTGGGGAGGCTATTTGTTCTGAGGCCTCACGCAGATGGCCGAAACCAGCACAGTACAGAGTACCAGTAACTAAATGTGGGAAGAGGTAAATTATAACAACTGTGGCTAGAACTCTAGCGTTTCCCTATTAGAGCTATGATAAAATCTGAAGCAGCTTGCAGTCCGAGTCCCTTGCCTTTCATCCCTCGTATCCTTGCCAGACTTAGGTCCCCACAGAGGTATTCTAGCTCTGCTAAACCTTGATGCTCTTCCTACTCCTATGACTTTAACTCAGGGAATTGAACCGGCATCACTCTAAGGAGGAGCTGTTGGAATTCCAGGGATAAAGGAGGGGCTGGGAAGAACAAGGACGATCTGAATAAGTCAAGAGACGGAGATGCAAACAAACCATGCTGTGATTGCAAGACAAGAAAGGAGTTCTGGGAGAACCCCGTGAGCAAATGAGCAAATCCGGCTGCCCGAGGTGGAAGGTGCTGGAGTCTGACGTGTCAGACAGATGGAGTATTATAAAGGACCACGGAGGACTTACAGATAGAAGTGTGAGAAAAAATGAGCAGGCAAACTGGTGGATCTCTATGACTTGAGTGAGAGGGAGGGGCCTCAGAGAGTGAAAACTGACTTCACATGTTTGTAGCTGGTGACTAGGTTAATCTCAAAGCCGCAGTGAAGCTTTCAGGCCCTTTCTTTGTGGCGACTTCAATTGGTTGGTTGCCGCTACACTGAGCTTGCTTACCTTAGGTGACATGGATGGACGAGGTGATGAACAGAGTCGTGTCCATCCAAAGTCTAGCACTGATGCCACCTCTGAGAGCAATAATGAGTGTATTTAGCAATCAAATCTTTACAGAGGGAAATAGGAAAGAACTCATTTTAGGTTATTTTATTTATTTACATTTCAAATGTTACCCTCCTTCCCAGTTTCTCCTCCACAACCCCCTATTCCCTCCCCCTCTCCCTGGCTCTATGAGGTGCTTTCCCAACTGCCCATCCACTCCTGCCTCAGTGGCTTAGCGTTTGTTCCCCTATCCTTGGTCATCAAGCCTCCACAGGACCAAGGGGCTCCTCACCCAGTGACACCAGATGAGGCCATCCTCTCCTAAATATCCAGCTAGAGCTATGGGAACATCCTGTGTACTCTATGGTTGGTGGTTTAGTCCCTGGGAGCATTGCGAGGGGTCTGGTGGGTTGATATTGTTGTTCTTTCTATGAGGTTGCAAACCCCTTCAGCTTCTACAGTCCTTGATCTAACTTCCCCATTGGGTCCCTATGCTTTGTCCAATGTTTGGCTATGTACATCACATTTTATTAGTCAGGCTCTGTCAGAGCCTCTCATGGCACAGCGATACCAGGCTCCTGTTAGCAAGCACTTCTTGGTATCAGCAGTAGTGTCTAGGTTTGGTGTCAGCAGATGGGATGGGTTTCTAGGTGGGGCAGTCTCTGGATAGCAGGAAAGGACTCATGCACAGACTCTCATCCAGTATAACTGTTCTGTAAGAAGTAATGATTAGGACATAGACAGCCATTAAGGAGACAGCGTGGAGAAGGTCATCTTCAAGCCAGGGACAGAAACATCACATGGAGACAACTCTGCCAGCACCTCATTCTTACATTCCTAGCCTCTGAAGTTTGAGAAAGTGAGTTCCTATTGCTCCAGCCTTCCAGTGTGACAGCATACCTCATAGCTAGAGTATAAATGAAGTAGGAAAGCCTCGAGGACCAGCGCAAGTCTAGAACTGAGGAGCAGCGAGTGAGCAGTGTGCTGCGCCTGCAGATCGTGCATCTGGTTACGCTGTGGGTGACATCCCAGGCTGGCCAGCTTCCAGGATGTGTCCAGAACTCACGGGGAAAATGGACTCTCCCATTGTCTCCTTCCTGTAAGAGGAAACACATATCCAGGAGAAGACACATTCAGCAGCTGGAAATGAAACTTGAGACAATCCTTAGGGCAGTCTCTCTCAGAAATTTCAAGATGCTAAAATGTGCGATGACCAAATTTTAGGTGTGTTTTTATTTTCGGCGAGAATTTCTTTTTAAACGAGGATGTGTTCCGATTTTCATTTATTTATTTTGTGCGGGTGGTTATGGAAGGAGTGAGGGATGGCGCGTGGGGGGCTGGTGGAGGTCATGTGGGGGACTGGATTTGGCTGCTTGCAGTGTGTAGGGGGGGCTGTAGGAGCAAGTGCATATTCTAGAGTATATGCCTGAAACCAGCAGAGCTGAGGGAGGTGAGCCATGTGGGCTCCTCAGCGTTGTCTGCCATTGCTTCGCGGACGAGGTTTGATCGGTAGCAAAGGAAATGGTATTTTTTTTCAGAAATGTATATCCCCATTCATTACTTTACCATAGCAAAAAAAAAAAAAAAAAAAAAAACCACAACCAAAGGCTAACCTCCTCATCCCTCTCCCACCCAGCAGTAGTTTGCCGTTTCTGGATATTCTCAGATGGTTGAGATAATTTATCAGATTTTGAGAATGGCTTTTTAAGATTTGTTACTGGACATTCTGGACAATATTGTGGGTCCTAATCTAAATCTCCCCAGTGTGTTGGTGCAAGGGTTGAAACACACTATCACTCCACCACTGAGCCACACACACCCTGCCTCCGTCCTTCCAAGGAGGCATAGCGTTTGTCTCTAGACCTGTAGTTTTGGTCTGTTTGCAGCCCACAGGGCTGGGATTCAAAGAAAGACTCGAGCAGTGTGAAGTCATCCTCGAGTCCGATTGAGCAGGACAGACGTGCTTACAGACAGCTTCTCTTGGGGCAGTAGTCTGCTCATGACTGGTCGTGGTCCCCCCTTTATCCAGGTAGATCCGGCAGGTAGGAGAGACACTGCCTGCTCTTCCGAGCAGTGTGTTAAGCCATGTCTGCCCTGTGCTTTCAGCTCCACCTGATCCACTGGAATTCCACGCTGTTCGGCACCATCGACGAGGCGGTTGGGAAGCCCCACGGCATTGTCATCATTGCATTGTTCGTTCAGGTAAATCTGCTGTGGGGTGACATTTCTTAGAGATGCTTTCCCGAACCCAGATGTCCTTCAGTAGATGAATGGATACAAAAACTCTGGTACATTTACACAATGGAGTACTACTCAGCTATCAGAAACAATGACTTAACCAAATTCTTAAGAAAATGGCTGCATCTAGAGAATATCATCTTGAGTGAGATAACCCAGTCACAAAAGAACAGACATAATATGCAGTCACTGATAATGGGATGCTAACCCCAGAAAGCTCTGAACACCCCAGAAAAAAGTCACAGACTGTGTGAAGTTCAAGAAAGAAAAAAAAGGAGGTCAGCTTTTCACTCTGCGTACACATTAGCTCAGCTACACTGCTTTGTGGGATTGTGTTGCTTTGGCTGTGATCTGAGAATGGCGCCTTTATTTCATGTTTGTGGACCAAGATCTTACTTTCAAGACAACAACTATGCTTTTCAGATTGTTTCAGCTTTTAACAGTGTTTTTATATTTTAAAGGCCCTGTACTCTGATTAGCTTTTAATTTTCAGCAAACTCCCCTAATTTCACACCTGTTTTTCTTCAAAGGGGTTTCTGATAAAGAACAGCTAAGAACACAGACATAGAGACACAAATTATGCATTGGAACAATTTGTCTGAACCTCCCAGATATGGATTAAATAAATAAAGGAAGAAAAAAAGATGCTTTCCCGTAGTCTTCTGTGGAATGTAGCTTGAACTCTTCATTTTATTACTTGGCGGTCAAATTAAACACATACAACGCTGATAATTTGACAGTCAGTTCAAAGAGTTGACCTGTATTTCTTGTATAAAACAGTCCGTTTATTTGTTAGATATTTTCTTCAGAGGGGTATGTGGGGCCCTGTGGAGAGACAACTTGAAAAATGTCTCCTGAAGTCAGACTTCATTTATTTAGGAAAAAGAATTTCAGAAAAAAGTTTGTAGATCCAGGCTTACTAAAAATCTAAGAAAAAAAAAATCAATCGACAACATAATCATGTAGTGAATCGCCTTTTGGTTTCTAATAATTTTTACTCCGAGGTGCTTTGAGATGCCTTATGAAAAACAATGCTAAGATAAAGATGGCTGGAGAACAGGGCAGATTTAGCCAGTCTAAGTGGGCTCTGGACTCTGATGACAGAGACCATAACACGGTTTAGTAAAGGCATAAAACAGAACCATGTACTGTGAAGTAGACATTGAAAAGATATCCTCAGGTGAGTTTTAAACCTCGTCCTCAGCTTCACGGTATGATTAAAGACTTACTGGACGTCAAAGGGTCCTTGGGAGTTTTAGCAGCCTTCTGAGACCCATGGACAGAATTAAAAGGCATTCTTGCATTTTCAATGGATTCTCTCCCCACTCTCTGTTTCACGTTTGCATAGGCAAGGCTCAATATTCCTTTAGTTTTTACAACTATTATATAGGTAGAAAGAAATGTCAAATTGTTGACAGAAAACCTCCCCCCCCCCCCCAATTTTCAATGTATTAAAGAATTAGCTTGGAAAGATCTTTTTTCTGTAACCTGGAAAAGTGCGTTAGTTATCGAGTTGGCAAAGTTGGGGCAGTAAAAGATATTACATCCTAAGTAGGAAGAAGAATAAGGTTAATAAACTTAGGAACACACATAAGCAAGATATCATTGTCTGCGGGGATGGGGACAGCTTCATCTTCACACTTGGTACTTGGTGGACCTGGAGTTTTATTAGTTATGGTTGATTACTGTTAACACTGCCTGATGGTCCATATGTATAATGGCCTCAGGACTAAGGGGCCCTGGGTTGTAAACTTAGCCTCCTGGGACCAGCCCCGTGTTTCCAGGAGCAAGCTTGTGGTCACAGAAAGCCCCAGAATATGTGCACAAGTTCTCACCTCCACGCATTTGCTATGAAGAAAGACTCAGGTAATGGCTGACAAGTGTCAGGGGAGAAAGGGGCCAAAGGCTCTACATCCCAGGATGGTGCCCTGGCCACACAACGGAGCCCCAGTAGAGGAAGTGGGGGCTTTGGCAGTGATTTCTAGAGGCGTGACTCAAACAAGAAAGGACCAGAGGAGCAGAGTCAGTGGCAGTTTTGAGACCTGAGAGCTAGCACAGATACCATTTAAGAAATGTGGAGAAGAGAGAGGACAGTTTGAGCAGAGGCATCTTAAAGGAGAAGGGAGTGTGTGGAGGGAAGGAGGTCTGCCTAGGTTACTTGGATTCAAGGCCTCTCACAGCAACCACTTTCTTAGTTGAAGAGAGGTCAGAGTGTTAGGGAAGCTCATGTTCGGGGTCCTTTGCTACTCTGAGACAGGCAAACCAGTATTATAGAGTAAGGAATCTGAGTGTAGGGTTTGGCTTTGAAACAGCTGGGGGTGGGTGGGGGAGAGGGAATATAGAGTCTGTGAGACAAACCCACTTACGACTGGATGTCATGGATTGGGTGGGACAGCAGGAGAGTTATTATTCTCCATCCACATAGGAGGAAGGACGTTTCAGTAGATTGTTGTGACAATCAATTGGAGAGCAGGTGATTTAGCAGGATGAAGGGACAGGAGACCTGAGAGTGGTAGGAAAGATGTCATTCAATTTAATGAGAAAGGATGAATCGAGCTGAGGGAGCCGAGTATGTTGGCTGCCAACACAGTAGAAGGAGAGAACAGAGAAAGAGAGGGTTGGGTGAGTGGGAAGGTTTGATCAGAAAGAGTGACCCTCTTAGAACTGAAATTTTCAAAACCCCAGCAAGGAGGATATAGAGGGTAAAGTAACCAGTCTGAGATCTCGGTGCTTAGATGTGGCCGAGTCAGAAACAGAAGCGCGCTGGTCAGTGCCGTGCGTAAGAGCTCACCGCTGGACCAGTATGTGGTGTGGCTTTTCAGTGTTCTGATGAGGACTCTTCTCGGAGCTTATGATCTGACAGGAGATTCATAAAGGGGAAATTGATCCCCGTTAGACGTCCGAGCCTCTAAGAGCTACTGCTTCCTAAGATCGTGAAAATGAGGACACACTGTTGCTCCTAAAGATCAGGGAAGACTCCTGGCTCAGATGCTGGCTTTTGTGTTTATACATATATTTACAAGTTTGTTTTAAGCTTTGATTTTTTTTCTAGAAAATCTAGTAATGCGTATTGTCTACCATGCTGTCTTCATTATTGTTTTATTGCTGTAAAGAGATACTATAACCAAGGGCAACTTATAAAAGGAAGCACATAATTGGGGGCTTGCTTACTTAAATTCTAGGAATTTTATTTTCTGTTTCTTTAGAGCCCTTCTCAGGAAAGTTATTTTGATTACACTGAGCTGACTGGACTCTCCTCGGTTCATTGTTTCTTTCTCTTGCACATGTCACAGCTAATGCCAGGAGAAACAGAGGTGTGCATGGTGACAGGTGCTCTAGCTTCTTACAGGTCATTCTGCAGACATTTGTAAAGAGAGACAGCCCAGCACAGCAGAGTTTGTCTGTCTGAGCTGATGCTGGAGCCCTGCTCTTCCTCTCTGTGCTCAGGGCCACTGGAGGGAGGCTGAAAGTGGCAATCAGGTGTCCCTCGACATTTACAAAGACAAGACAAGGACAAGTGACAGAAATTTATTTTGTGTATTAGTTTTTTGGAGCATTACTTTATATATGTATATATATATATAATACATATATATTTTAAACACATATATATGCATTTAAATTAGAAATATATATCTTATAAATAATATATAAATATGCTTCATATAATCTATAAATAAATATATATATCAAAGCTTTGAAAATCACAAAGAAGAGGTTATTGAATAGTGATCAGTGATAATCCAGAGATGTTTTAATTTTGATATTGACATATAAAACAATATATCCACTTCTGAGTTAATGAAAAAATTTCAGCTCCGATGAAATTTTTATGACACTGCTCTATAAATGTCAAAAGCAAGAATACAGGGCAAAATAGGTAAATAAATAAAAGTGAAAAATCTGGGCATGGTGATGTATGCCTTTAGTTTCAGTACCTAGGAGGCAGAGACAGAGGCAGGTGGGAGTCTGAGACCAGTCTGGTCTGCAGTCCGAATTTCAGGGCTAGTTAGACAGCGTCTGTCTTTTAAAGTGTTTAGACACATATTGCATAGCTTTAACTCACCGTCACTTATGATATTTTCCTATAGAAGCTTTTATGGTGTTGTATATTGCCGATGGTGCTGTAAGTGATAAATATCCACAGTAACATGAATTTGGATAGATTCTCGGGTATTGTTGAAGCCTTGGAAACATGTTATCTTTAGTTATTGGCCTGAACATGAGTAGGGAAGTAATTTAGTTCCCAAGAAGGTCATTGGGGTGGACTGGAGCCTTGCTTCTGGTAGCTGTTTTGGGTAAAAGCTAAGCACAAAGTAATTGTTTGTGGTTTGTGCTTTATGTATTTCAGATAGGGAAGGAGCATGTTGGCCTGAAGGCCGTGACTGAGATACTCCAGGATATTCAATATAAGGTAAATCATTGGTAAATCATTATTTAAGCGAAGGTAAGATGGTTTTTTATGATTTCCCAGTGGCCAGCTCTCATCTTGATAACTCCCAAAAAGGACATATGGGATTCTGAATAGCAGCTAACATTATCAGTTATGGTTTATTACAGGGTGGTACCAGGAAGGGGACATGGGTTGAAGCTGAGAGAGACCTGGATCCAAGCTTCCTAGTGTTTCTTCTGGGTCCCTAGTAGTCCCAGAAAAATGTGTCGCCTGTGAACTAGGAACTCTCATGTCCTTGATGTCTAGGGGTCTTTTTTCAGGGACTGATTATTTTTTCATGAATTGCCTAGTCAAATTTCCCTGGCTCCTTAAGCCCTATTGTTACTTCTCTAACACTGAGTCAGGCCGGGTGTCCATATATTTTTAGGATAAGCACACAGGCTCACACTGGTGTCATAGGCCCCAAGGGCAGGGTTGAAGAATCCCCAGGAGTTTACCTTAAATATGGCATGACCCAAAGCCTTTACGTATAGGAAAACATCTTTCCAGGGGTGGGAGTGGTATACTTCAAGGGCTCAGAGGCCATCTTCTGGAAGGAAGTCAAAGGGCTCCTCCTTAAGTCAGGATGGAGTCCAGGAAGTGAGGATGAGACTTCTTCTAATAATGTTTCCTATGGCATCTGTTTTAGTAAAGGTGTTTCTGAGGGGCAGCAGGCACTAGTTGTATATCCTGGCATTATAACTAAAATTTATATTCAAAAGCAAGCAGCGATAGACTCAGGGAAGACATATTTTACTGGATCCAGTCTATTTCACTCTATTGAGAAGAGTGGTCCATTCACTAATATTGGGAGCTGGTGAGATCATCAGAAAAGACTTAAGTGTAGAGGCTTTTAGTTCTCATCATTTTTGTTCGAAATTTTTTTATAAATTTTACATTAACATGGACTGAATTTTGTTCCACTTTTTTCAGGGAAAATCCAAGACAATTCCATGCTTCAATCCTAACACTTTATTACCAGGTAAGCTTGCATCTGATGGCCCTGAATGAACGAACTCTGTGTGTGCAACCTCCCCGTTTTCCTCGAAGGTTCTATTATTAGCTGACAAAATTTCTTTGGAATTTTCGTTCTCAGCCCCAGGTGCAGTTTAAGATCACTGTTGATAAGGCAGGAAAGCTTTTGAATGTTAGGAAACCCTTGCCTCTGCTTCCTTCTTCCAGAAAGAACTTTCTCAGTGACATCATTTGTAAAACGTAAAGGGGCCACCTCAGTGTCAAGAACCCACAAACGTCAAACAACTGATATGCTTCCAAGACAATCAGATTATTGGTAGAATGAAGTAAACTTTGTATGCACTTTTATAAGGCTACTGCCTTACAGCACTAATGTTTAAATATTCTAATTGTATTTATACACAGGTAATAATTATATATAAAAGCACCCTGAGTATAACTCAGTTATAGTTTCAACCCCTACATTTTTCTGCTTAAATTATATGCTATTTTATGGTGTTTCAAACTAAACCAACCATGTTTTGTATTCAAACTAATACAACCATGCATTGTATCCTCTCTCTGCTCTTACCCGCTCAATCACAAACTAGTTTCCCTCACATATTAAACACTTACCTCCGTTTATATTTAATCACCAGGTCTCTTAGGCAGTGCTAAGGAGTTCAAATGAGTGACGTGTTTTCTCTTATCATAAGTAGGATTTTAGTCACACGCTGTTGAAGAAGCAATATAAAGATTGCTAGAACAGAATGTTTAAAAACACAGCCTTTGCTTAAGTTCAAAATTTCCGCCAGCTGTGTGATATTGGATACACAGCTAACATTTTGTAACTTAGCTTTCCCATAGAATATGGGTCTACTATGTCATATTTGTTTGTTGAGAAGATTCAATGAATAGATATATGCTACTCCAAAGAACACCCCACACATAGTTCAATAGAAATCAGCTGTGAATCAGCTCTTATAAAAAATAGGTAATAGTTTCCAAACTATATTAAGACATATGATAGATATGTCTAGGGAGCCATTGAGAGAAATCTCTGTAAATATAAAGAGAATTAATTAGGTTTTTTACTGTTTATTTTCTTCAGAAGTGGTAGTGTAAGAATTTGTGTATGAGGCTCTAAGTTAAAAATGGCATCCACCTGGAAAGTGTTATGTGAAAATTGCTGCTGGAGTCTTAAGTCCATCACTTTGCCCTTTTATAACATGTCCATGTGTTTGCACAGACCCTCTTCTGCGGGATTACTGGGTCTACGAAGGATCGCTTACTATCCCACCGTGCAGTGAAGGCGTCACCTGGATATTATTCCGATACCCTTTAACTATATCCCAGCTGCAGGTGAGTATGCGCCTTTGAATGTTTCAGAGCAAAGTTCCGGGGCCAAGTGTCCTTTCTATAAAGGGAAAATGTCGGCTTCGTGCTTTAGCCCTTGTTTTTAGGCTGTCATGGCTTTCAGAGGAAAGTTATCTTCCAGGGAAAGCGATAGAAAGATCAAAGATGAATGAAACCGATGCTCATTTGTGCTCTGCATTCTAAAAGAGTTTTTGTAAAGGAAACAGAAGTTGCCGTGAAACAGCGAAACCTTGGTGAGTCTAGCCATTGCTTCATGTGGATTTTTCCAGGTACGGGAAAGAGAAAGTTCTGGAAATAGAGTCTGCTAATTATTTCACAGGCATGTAATAATATTCTTTCTTGACGTGCAAATTCCTGTGATGTGTGAGGGTATGTAAGGGAGCCAAAAAGAAAGCTCTGGGAAGTTCTGGATTGTTCCCTGGGTTTATTTACTCTTGTTGTCCTTGGGTTCCACATAGATTCGCTAAATGCCAGTGAAAGCCATCTGTGAGGACGCACATCCATAGGAACACTGAGGTGATAAAACCATCTGAGTCCAGGAGTTTAAGACTCAGCTAGGTATTGTTGCAAGATGTACCAGGAAGAAGAAAGAAGAATGAATGCTGGTATCATGAGGAGAGACAGCCAGTGAATTTTGGCTGGACATTAGATGGGAATGTATGAATCAGCACCTCTGTTACGAGTTGATGGTTTCGAAGGGGTAGGGGACAGCGCTCTTGCCAAGTGTGTGTGGTCCTGGCAGTGACTGACGGGACCAATCACATAAAAAAATGACAATTATAGTACAGTACAGAGATGTTTGCAAGCTTTCTCTGCTGCAGTGTGGGTGGCCCTGTCCTCGGTGCTGAGCACCCCAGGATACGTGACTGGAAGGAAGCCTCTGTGGAAATGACTTTTTCATATGATTCCTGGCGCATGCACAGTATGTTGAGAGAAAAAAAGATGATCGGGTGGACTTGAATGGAAGTCATTTTTTTTATGATCTCATAACCATTTAATAACTTCGAGATAAAAAGTGCTCTAACCATTAGAAATCAAGGAACAGCAACAAAAAACATTTTTAAAAAAAAATATGAATTGTTGCTTAGAATAAAATTTCCAAAACAGAAGAGAAATACCAAACATCATCAAATATGATAGAAATTTTAATATGCCTTTCATTTTGGTGGCCATTAAAATGGAGATAGTACCGTCTAGCATTGCTAGAATATGCCGGTGGAACAGTGGTCATATACCAAGACATGCGGACATATATGAAGAGAAGTGTGTTGGTTGTTATTCTGCTTCTTTTCTTTACCATTCCCAGTCTTTTCTCCCACACACATATTTCAATTTTTTAGCTTATCTCTATTCTCTTATTACCTGTCTTGTATAATATTTTTCCTTAAAACAGTATCACCTAGCAAAGGGAGATGGTGGTACATTTTCTTCTTGGTATTATCTTCTCTCTGCCCCTTCCCTATCTTATATAAGCGGGTGGAAAATTACGAGTGTTCTTAGACCCGACAGCATGAGGTAGAGAATGACATATATATATGGGATACATATGGAGGATCTAGGTCATGTATGTTCTCTGGTTCTGGGTATCAACCTGGAGCCACACAGGTGTTCAGCACATGTTCTTCCCTAAGCTTTATCTCTTGTTTTGGACAGATGAGGAGTCTAATAAATTAGGAACACAGCTGTCTGTCTGGAGGGCTTTACTGTTCCACATGGGACTGAAAGACTGTTCATAGTGAGAGGCCCACACCACGACCATGCATGGAAAGAACTTAGTTTATTTGGAACACCAGTTTTACTTTTAATCTCTGTGTCCATGGCTGTCTGGTGGTTTCAATGAAAATGGCTTACACAGGTCCATGTGTTTAAAAACTTAGCCTCCACTTGATGAAACTATTTGGGAAGGATTAGGAGGTTTGGCCTTGTTAGAGTAAGTGTATTACAGGGCATGGGCTTTGTTTGAAGTGTCCAAAACCAATATGCAGTTAGCTCTGTTTGCTTCCTACTAACAGATCATAGTATACTTGCTCAGCTGCTGCTCCAGTGCCAGCTCATGCCTCACGGTTTCCCACCATCGCCATGGTGACCATGGACTCCAACCCTCTGGAACTGTGAGCCCCAAACTAAAAGCTTTCTAATTTACTTTTTTCATGGTGTTTTGTCAGCAGTAGAAAAGTAACTAAGACAGAAATTGGTATCAGAGAGAGGGCTATTGCTGTGACAGACCCGACTATGTTATTTTCTTGGAGGAATGAAAGAAATTGGGACTTGGGTCTAGGAAAGTGGTTAAACTCTGTAAGTGGGGTTTAATGGTCCATCCTAGTAGGAGTTTGGAAGACAGTAGTGCTGAGAGCAGTGTGGTCGCCCTTTGCCTGTGACCTAAGAATCTGTCTGACACTAAAGGGAAGAGAAAAAAGAAACCCCATGTTGACCAAGCCAGCTCAGTCAGTCAACAGGATCTCAAGGGAGGGAGGGAGGATTGAAAAGAAATAGACGATTAGACGACCATAACATGGCTTCAGCCAGTGCTGAGGCTGAAGCAGGTTTATTTTTTCCCAGTCAGCTTTTATACCATTCTAGGTACTTGCAGAGAATAGGGTCAATTCTTAGATCAAAGTCAAATAAGGCAATAAACAAAGCCCCCCTACTCACTGTTTCTAGGAGCTTGTCAGGATAACCAAGATAAAAGGAATCCACACATTACCTTGAGCTTTGTATTATCCCAAATCTGAGCCAACTTCCTTGAGCCCAGTGACAAATACTTGCCAAATTTCTATAAGTGGTAACAAGAGCTCTCCATACCACGTCTATGAATTTAATGGGTCCCTTACAAAATTTGGGTGCTGGCAATGTGATAGTACTTAAAGCTGGGGTTCCCCATGAAAGTTTCTTCTTTGTATATAGGATGAAGATGTAAGAGGAATGTTAGATTGATTTTGTTGCTAGAGGAGATTTTAAGACAAGCTAATATTTACTTTCAAAATATTGACTCTCTTGAGGAGTTATTACTAATAACTTACGCAGATCAACGCAAAAGGGCAAGGAGGGCAAACAGAAATATAAAATACACAGTTTGAAGAGACAAAGAATACCAGGAAATTTTATGTTAGAATTCAGGCTTAAGCTAAAGTTGACAAGGAAGGTCAAGATGCAGAAAAAAAAAAAATAAATAAAGGGAGTGATGTCTTCAGGGCAAAATTGCACAGAGCCATTGCTGTGCCTTGTGGGAAGGGGGCCTAAAGACTATTCCCCACCTCAAAAGCAAATATATAATTAATAGAGGAAGCCAGGCTTCATCCCAATTTGGTACCCTACAACCAGTGGTTCTGGTTGGTTGTAGATCAGAAGAACAGAGGAGCAAAATGGCTGTCGAATCTTCCTCTTCAGTTAAGAAAAGCTGCTAAGTCCTGCTTTGTTAGAGGTGCCCCTGCACAGCAACTCTGAGAGTCCATTGTGTGAAGCTGTGAAAGTGAAGCCTGGATTGAATTGCAGACCCAAGGATGTTGGAGATGCCAGAGCTGTGGGATGTGTGCCTGGGAGAGCATTCAGCAAAGTTGGAAGGACAGAACCATCTAAGCTCTTTGAAGTCAGAGATGAAGTTACAGAACTTAGCATTTTCAGTATTTTCTCACTCTGCCCTCATTCCTTCCTTTGAGGATGGTAATGTGTATTTTACGCCATTGTACTTTGGTAGTATTTAATTTGCTTTTTGATGTGAATTTTATAGCGGGTTGTAATTAATATTGCCTTGAGGCTCAGATGAGACTTTGGACCCTTAAAATATTATAAGACTGTAAAAATTTGACAGGGACTTCTGAAGTTGGACTAAATGAATTTTGCATTGTGATATAGCTAAGAACATGTGGGGTAGTAGAATGTGGTTTGTATGAGAGTATCCCCCATCCCCTGCTCATATGTTTAAATATTTGGTCTCCAGTTGGGGAACCTTTTTGGAGGTGAATTAAAAGGTGGAACCTTGTTGGAGAATGTGTAATTGCTAGGGACGGGCTTTGAGGTTTCAAAAACCAACAGCATTTTCAGTTAGCTCTCTGGGCTTGATGGTTGTATCTCAGGATGTAAAGCTCTAAGCTACTGCTCTAACATTATACCTGCTTGCCTGCTGCCATATTCTCAGCTGTGACGATCAAGTGCTCCAACTCTCAGGAAGTGTGAGCCCCAAATTAAATGTTTCCTTTTATAAAGTGCCTTTGCCATTGTGCTTTGTCACAGCAGTAGAAAACCAAGACGATGGCTACAACATTGATGAAGCCCTGAAGAACGGGCTTTGCATTTCATTTTCTTGCTTTTCCCTTCTTCCACTCTTTGCTGTGTGAAGCCCCTGCTCATGAGTCTGCCCCTTGCTCTTACAATTTCCAACCTCCAGAGCTGTGAGAGGCAGATTCATTATTTTGTAGGTATTCTATAATCACAGCACAAAAATGGACTCAGGCACTTGTAGGTCTCGAACCTGAGTGTGCACCCACATGCTCGGAAGGTCTCTGGGCTCCACCTAAGATGCTAACCAAGTAAGTGTGGTATAGGATGTGGCAGTTCCCATTACACTTCTTGAGAACCACTTCAAGTACTGTTTTGTTACCGTGTCCTGCACTCATCCCAACCATGTATTAGATTCATATTCCAAACCCTGAGATTCAGAACATGAGCATGAGGGGGATGGGTAGCCCTGGACCCTACCTAATGGAAACATAGTGTATACACATGTAAAAATAAACCAAAAGCTGGTAGAATTAATTGAAATCATAGGCTTACAATAGAAACGTGATTGCAACAAAAAGTCAATAGAGAAGGTACTGCTGGGAACTTTTTGAGTTCTTAATCTCATGCTTAGCCTTTGCTCCTCTGGGAGTGTTATATACTTACATGCATGATGTACTTACATGTTTGTACTATCACTGTGTGAATGCTCAGCTGGTGGCTAAATAGAAGTTTTTGTTTGTTTGTTTGTTTGTTTTAACCCAGGGGACTCCACCATTTTTTTAAAATTTGCATTGCTTTTAGGCACTTACAGCACCTACTGAGACACTTTGCATGAGCATTCCTCTGTCTTAAGTGTGATGAGAACACTTCCCTGGGGGATGCAGCCTTAGTGACCTCTGTTTCTGGAGGGAGTTTTATTCTGTGTTCATGAGCAGCTACCAAGACACAGAGAGGAAGTCAGCTGGGGCTGTAGCTGCTGTGGGCTATAGGTAGGAACAAGAGGGACACTGACCTCAGAGTGCTTAGAGAGAAGATGCTCTTTCTCTTCCCTAATTCTGACACAAGAACATATGTATAGATTAAGAAGCCTGTACAGAGTCCCTCATAGTTGAGAAGTTATAAACCTCCTGAGTGCTGGGATTACAGTCATAAGTCATGATGTTACTCTGACCTTAAACTATTCTATTGAAATATGATTAACATAGGAAGCTGTGCATATTTGCATAAATATTCATAAGACTATATACATTTGATAGGTCTTGGAATAAGGACATACCTGTGAAACTATTGGCCCTTTCAAGACCATCAGCATGTTCATCGCCTTAATCTTTATTATGTTTCTATCGCTGTGAAGACTCTATGACCAAAGCCCCTTATAGAAGAAAGAGTTTATTGGGGCCTTAGAGTGTCTGAGTGTTAGACTATGACCATCATGGCAGGGAATACTGGAGCAGGCAGGCATGGCGGTAGAGCAGTAGCAGAAAGCATATGCTCTTATCTGTAAGCAGGAGAAAGAGAGAGAAAGCTAACTGGGAATGGCATAGGCATTTAATCTCAAAGCCTTCCCTCTGGTGACACACCTTCAACAAGGGCACACCTCTTAATCCTTCCCAAACACTTCCACCAACTGGGAACCAAGTGTTCAAGTATGTAAACATTTTTTGAGCCTTTCTTATTCAAACCATATCAACTCCCAATGAACTGATCTGTAAGTTGGTCATGGTGTCTTTACAGCAACAGAAAAGTAACCAAGACAACCCTCCAACATTTCTTCTTATAGCCTTTATTAGTATTGTATTTACGGTGGTTCAATTAATTCAAGATCTAGCTCATTGGTACTTCTAATTGCACAGCACAATAATGTTAGCAGTTTCCTGCAGAGGGCAATGATTGAGGCCATCATTTGGCTAGATCTTCTCTCAAGAAGCTGTTTGCACATAATGTGGTCCAGACTGAGGCCCAGGGCATGAAGGCTGTGCCTGAAGCTTAGGTAAAGAAAATATAAAATTAATTGAGTTTTAAAATAAGCTTCAAAGTCAGTGAAAAATGACACAATGCCTATAATGTTCTTAGGCCACAGCTTGTCACTGATCTTCCCCATGGTTTGTGAACTTTGGCATAGATTCTTCATATATTTTGAAGTGGATAAAGTGAATGCTGAGAGGCAAGATTTAAGATTTCCCAGTGGAGTGATTTACTATCGATTTCAGCTAAAGATTTATCTCCAAAATGCTGAAGGTTTAATGTATAAAGACTCTGCAGAGTGGATGGCTGGTTAGTAATGAGTGTTAGGAAAAAGATGAAGAGAGTGGGGGGGGGGGTAGGGACAGTATAAGACAGAATAGAGTTTATTCGGGGAATTGGGGAGTTAAGAAGGTAGTAGGGACACACACACACACACAGAGAGAGAGAGAGGGGGGGGAGAGGGAGAGAGAGAGAGAGAGAGAGAGAGAGAGAGAGAGAGAGAGAGAGAGAGAGAGAGAGAGAGAGAAAGAGAGAGAGAGATAAGAGGAATAGAGAAGTAGAGGCTAGTCATGAGCACATGGAGAGAGGAGGGAGGAAGGGAATGGAGAGAGAAGGGACAAGGGGGGAAGAGAGTGAGAGGCCATGAGACCAAGAGGGCAAGAGTAAGACAGTAAGAGGGGGGGCAAGCAGCCCCTTTTATAGTGTCAGGTAACTGGGGCAGAGCATACCTGGGTATTGTCAGGTAACTGTGGGGTGGGGTTTCCAGAATCCCAACAATTAGTGTAAGTGGTACGTTGCTGGAGTTCTTCCTTCCTTCTACTGTTTATGTCACCCCTGTGAATGATGCCATCATTGTCATCTCTGTTGCACAGGGGAAATTGGGGCCTAAAGAGGTGATGTCATTTGGTCATGTGGGGCCCACATAGCAGAGCCAAGAAAGAAAAACAGGTATTTGGTTAGAAACCCACACCCTCGCCACTGTACTCTTTTTGAAATAGGCTAGGATTCTGTGCTGCCCAGGGTCTTTCTCTTTTCACCCTTTGTGGGGAACATTGAGAAAAAGCAAAAGCAAATATCAGGGGGAATTTTCTAGAAGCCCCAGTTGTAGAGAGTTTTCAGTTGCTGTAAGCATTGGGTACGGACCCCGGGAAGGACCAGTAAAAGAAAACTGATATGGTAGTTGCTCATGTGTTTGACTGGCACTGCAGTGTAAGAACAGCATGTAGGCATAGTGAAAATGCAGATCAACAGGGTAATTCCATCTGGGTCGGACTTCCCTCACTTACGAAAATCAGTCTGCACTTTGGAGATGTGGAAAAATCAAACATTACAAGTCATCTTTGTAACCAAGTTGATAATCTAACCCATCATTTAATTTTCCTCAGCCCTGTGTTCCAGCCTATATGGGGGGGGGGGTGGACTGAATTAGAATGTTATGGGATATAGGAAAATCCACATGTATGATTTTGCTATTATGTAGAGATTTCCTGGCCACCGTTTAAGTCTGGGCTTTTAGTTAGATCTCTGTCATTGCTTCTCTTTAAAGGAAGAGAGGATTCTTGTGTTACACACTTCTGCAACCACAATATTTTAATACAGACACTCCTGTGTGAAAAGAGTGGAACATGGCTGGCTTTATTGCTGGGGAGTATTTTAATGAAGTACCAGATGCTGCAGTTTATGTGGGTAGCATGTGGGGTGAGCGTGGGGAACACACATGGGACTTTTGATGGCTACTAAATTCTTCTCATGTTCACATGTGGTAGACTACATTTCTTAGGAGGCTCAAACCTCCTGACAAGGATGTCCTCAGAACCCTGGAAACTTTTTCCCTTGTCACAGGCGAGTCATAAGACCTGGAAAGACAACCAGAGCTGGGAGTTAGGCTGGAAGTGACTATTGGAAGAATCTGGGCTCACACCTTGGGAGAAGCACAGGCATCTGTCACAGCTGTATACTCCAGAGGGCTAGATGAGAAGTAGGGCTGGCTTTTGATGAAAGAAACCATCAGTTCTTTATGTTGGTCCATCCATCTATGCATCTATGCATATATCCACCCACCACCCTCTCACCCACCCTCCCACCCATCCACCCACTCACCCACCCACCCACCCACCGACCCACCCATTCATCCATCCATCCATCCATCCATCCATCCATCCATCCATCCATCCATCCATCATCTATATTTTACCATCTGTTATCTATATATCTACCTATGTATCTAACTATGCATTTATTTATGCATCTACCTATTTATGCATTTATGTATCTATCTATGTAACTATCAATATTTTATACTTATATATAATGAAATATAGTCAAATACGTAACCTCCAATACTACTCACATTCCCCTAACACCTTTCCTAATTTGTTTCTTTCTCCTCCTCTTCCTCCATTCTTCCTCTTCCCCCTTCTTTCTCATCTTCCTCCCTCTTTTCTTTTTCTATGATAACATACTAAGAATAACCAATCCTATGCATATGTACATGGGTCTAGGGCCTGCTATGGGAAGCCTACTAGTAGCCATACCCTCAAAGGAGAGTGATTTTCCATTCCTGAACAGCTATTAGCTGCCAGTAGCACCTCAGTACTGTGAAGGGCCTGGGGACCAAGCCCCATCCATGTTGGACAGCTTCATCTTAAGTGTGTCCGTGTGAGTGACCGCAGCTACCGTCTTCATGAATGTAACTGCCACGCCATGTCTGGAAGGCATCTCACAGCTCTCTTCCTTGTGCTTCAGCTCTTACATGCTTTCCTCTTCTTCTTCTTCTTCTTCTTCTTCTTCTTCTTCTTCTTCTTCTTCTTCTTCTTCTTCTTCTTCTTCTTCTTCTTCTTCTTCTTCCTTCTTCTCCTTCTTCTTCTCCTTCTCCTTCTCCTTCTCCTTCCCCTTCCCCTTCCTCTTTCTCTTCCTCCTTCTCCTCCTCTCCCTCTCCTCCTCCTCTTCCTCCTCCTCCTTCTCCTCTCCTTCTCATCCTTCTCCTCTTCCTTTTCTTCCTCCTCCTCCTCCTCTTCCTCCCTCTTCTTCTTCAATGCTCTTTGAGCATTGGTTGGTTTGGGATGTTATTAAAGATGTCCCATGCAGGACTGAGCATTCAGTCTCTTCCATTCCACAACTTTAGCAATTATGTGCCTCCTCCATTCATTGCTATATGTGCACTTAGATACCCTACATGGCTTGTACCACAATAACACCTGTGGCCACATGTTCCCTGGAAGGTCATTATTGTGGCATTCAGTCTCCCGTGCTGCACAAGAACAATGTTTTACCCTTTTAGCTGTGTGTGTAGCATCATCTAGCTTTACAAGGGCTAAAAATCAGGGAAGAAGTTTTCTGGAGTTTGATGTTGGCTTGCAGTCACAGCATGTGGTGTGTTCAGCAGTAAGATCTTACCATGAAGTTCTAGTGGGACGTGAGAGCAACAATATTCTCAGTTGTTTTAGAACGTCTGGGTGCCTTCCTGGTCAGGAACCTGGGAGTGGTTTGTTTCTTGTTTAATAACCCATATCCTCTGGGAGTGGAAATTTCTACCCATTGAAGATTCCTCTGTTTAAATTCATTTCTTTTAAGGTTTTATTTTGAAATAGGCTTATTAACAAGTGGAATTTTCCATAATATTTTCTCCATAAGATGTTTTCATAATCATTGGTTTATGTTAGCCTATCCATCCTCCCCCTGTGTCTCTTTGGGTCTGAGTTATCTCACTCAGTATATTTTTTCCAGTTTCATTTGGAGACTTCATTGCTCTTTATGACACTAATATTCCATTGTGTATATGTACCACAGTTTTCTTATTAATTCATTGGCTGGTGAACATTTGGTATGATCCCATTAGACTTATTTCCAAAGTGCCCGTACTAGTTATACCCCGCCCCCCACCAACAGTTCATAAGAATTCCCCCTTGCCACATCCATGCTACTGTTTGCTGTTTATTTGTATTATCGATTATGGTCATGTTACTCTTCTAACTTAGGTGACATGGAATCTTTTTTTAAAAAGTTTAAGTACTTTTTTCAAAATGTATTAATTTTTTCATATTATACCCCAATCATAGCCTCCCCCTATTTTCGCTCCTCCTACTTCTGAACCTTCAAATCCCCCCCCCATTGTCTCCTTGGGTATCAGCCCACCCTAAGACATCTAGTTCCATTAGGACTTATCACTTCCTCTCCCACTGAGGCCCAACCAGGCAGTCCAGGAAGAATAATTAATGCCAGGTAACAGAGACAGAGATAGCCCCAGCTCCATTTGTTAGGGGACTCTATAAAGACCAAGCTACACATCTGCTACAAATGTAGGGGTTCTAGGTCCGGCACACCCTTTAGTTGGGGGTTCAGTCTCCATGAGTCCCCATGAGCCCAGGTTAGTTGACTCTCTATGTCTTCTTGGGGTGTCCTTGACTCCTGAGTCTCAGTCAGTCCTATCCCCATTCTTCCACAAGATTCTCCAAGCACTGCCTGATGTTTAGCTGTGGGCCTCTGCATCTGTTTCCATCCACTGCTGGGTGAGGCTTCTCAGTTTCCTGCCTGCAGGCATAGCAGAGTATCATTAATAGTGTCAGGAAGGGGGTGACATGAAATCTTAAAGTGGTTTTAATATGCATTTCCATGATGGCTGTTGAGTGCTTTTTAGATTCTTCTTAGCCATTTCTATTGTTTCTTTTGAGAATTCTTGGTTTAGTGCACAGTCCATCTTACAAAGTCTTCTATTTTAAAATAATCTGTGCATGTGTCTGCCTGTGGGTTTGTGCACGTGAGCATGGGTGCCATCAGAAGCTAGGTGAGGGGGTCGTGTCCCCTGGAGCTGGAGTTACAGAACCCACTGAGTGCTGGGAACGAAGCGCAGGGCCTCAGTGCCCTCTCAAATGCTCAGCAGTCTCTCCAGTTTTCATAGGCCACTGTCAAATTGGGTTGTTTGCTTTCTTAATATTTAGAGTTTTTTTTTTTTTTTTTTTTAAGGAGGGCTAATCCTTTAGATATTCTAGGCTCTAATGCTCTGTCAGATGAATATCTTTCAAAGGTATTTATTTATTTATTATTTTAATTTTATTTCTTTTAAAATTTATTTTTGTACTACATCTAATACCTAATCATCTCACACACAGTGACAGCAGAGGACGTCAGCCAGAGATGTCCTTGGGAAGCACCAGGGCACTGGCTCATTTGTTCTTTCCCTTTTCTCCGTGTGTATTAAACGGACACAGAGTTTTTGTGTGGTTTCTGTAGACATTGGAATTACCCGGATTCCTAGTATCATCTTTTTATTTTATCAACCAGATTTTTTATAGTTCTTTTTTTTACAACTTTATTTTTTAAAAAACAGAGATACATGTACAAATTATTAAAAGCATTTTAGCTTAAATATATGTGACTATATTTTTGTCAGTACTTGATTTTTTTTTTTAGAGGTTTGATGGTATGCATTGAAATCCTACAACTTACAAAGATCATAAAGTATATGTGAAACAAAATGTAACATGGAAATAGTCAAAGTTTTCTTGGTGTGTAAAGATTAAGCATAATGATTTTTAACTACCAAAAATTGCCAAAAGGCTATATTCTTAGCTCTTGAGTTATTAATGATTTAAGGTCTAGGTGTACCCCACTCTGAGAAGTTGCTATTCACTTATTATTATTATTATTATTATTATTATTATTATTATTATTATTATTATTATTATTATTGTGTTCTAAGAAGGACTGAGGCTATTAGAAACAATGACTTTATGAAATTCCTAGGAAAATGGATATATCTAGAGAATATCATCCTGAGTGAGGTAACCAAGTTACAAAAGAACAGACATAATATGCAGTCAGTGATAATTGGATGCTAGCCTCAGAAAGCTCTGAACACCCCAGAAACAACTCAATGAACCTCAATAATAAAATAAAATAAAATAAAGGCCCAAAAGTGGAAGCCTCAGTCCTTCTTAGAAAAAATAGTATCATCTTTTAAAGGCCTTGTCTGATCTCCTTAGATCTGAAACAACTAAATCTGCTTTTCTGGTTTAAAAATTATTTGGTTTATTATTATTTTAATGTCTGTCTCTCTGTCTGTCTCTCTGTCTCTCTGTCTCTCTGTCTCTCTCTCTCTCTCTCTCTCTCTCTCTCTCTCTGTGTGTGTGTGTGTGTGTACGTGTGTGTGCGCATGTGAAGTACCTGTAGAAGCTAGAAGTGAGCATTATATTCATTATATTCCTAATGTGGATGCTGGGTACTGAACTCAGGTCCTCTGCAAAGGCAGCATGCTTTTTTTCCACTGGGCTATTTCGTTAGCCTCTCTCTCTCTCTCTCTCTCTCTCTCTCTCTCTCTCTCTCTCTCTCTCTCTCTCTCTCTCTCTCTCTCTCTGTCTGTCTGTTTTTAAAATTTACCTTTCATTTCTTTTATATTGTAATTTATGGGTATATTAAATTGCTGATGAAATTCTGAGCTTGTGTGTGTATTGATTGGTTAGTGACTAATTTCCCTTATTTTCCTTTACTTCCCAGATAGAAGAGTTTCGAAGGCTGAGGACACATGTCAAGGGGGCAGAACTTGTGGAAGGCTGTGATGGCATTTTGGGAGACAATTTCCGACCTACCCAGCCCCTGAGTGACAGAGTCATCCGAGCAGCATTTCAGTAGCCAGAGAGGCCGGAAACAAGCTCATCTCCATCAGGGTATGTAAGATGTGACAAGGAAATGAGTTACCTTAGCCCAGCATCCCAAAGTTGTCCTATACTGAAATGCAGGTCACTGTAAGACATTATAGTGCATTCTTGTGCTCCATTAATGACAAGACAGCAGTCATTTTTCTTAATATATAATATATATATTATCCCTTCTCCAAGTTTCAACTTTGGAAACCCCTATTCCATCTCCCTCACGCTGCTTCTGTGAGGGTGCTCCCCACTTCTGCCGTCCTGCCCTGGCATTCTTCTACACTGGGGCATCAAGCCTTCAGAGGACTAAGGGCTTCTTCTCCCATTGATGCCCGAAAAGGTCATACCCTACTACATATGTGGCTGGGGCCATAAGTCTCTCCATGTGCACTCTTTGGTTGGTGGTTAAGTACCTGGGAGCTCTGAGTACACTGGTTGGTTAATATTGCTGTTCTTTCTATGGGGTTGAAAACCCCTTCAGCTCTTTCAGTTTTTTTTTTTTTTCTAGCTTCTCCACTGGGGACCCTGTGTTCTGTCCAATGGTTGGCTGCAAGAATACATTTCTGTATTTGTCAGGCTCTGGCAGAACCTCTCAGGAAACATTCATATCAGGCCCCTATTATTAAGCACTTCCTGGCATCTGCAATAAAGTCAGGGTTTGGTGGCTACATATGGGCTGGATCCCCAGGTAGGGCAGTCACTGGATGGCTTTTTGCTCAGTTTCTGCTCCACACTTTGTCTCTGTATCCTTCCATGAATATTTTGTTCCCACCTCTAAGAAGGACAGAAGCATCCACACTTTGGTCATCTTTCTTTTTGAGTTTAATGTGGTCTGTGAATTGTATCTTGGGTATTATGAGTTTTTGGGCTAATATCTACTTATCAGTGAGTGTATATTATGTGTGATCTTTTTGGATTGGATTATATCACTGAGGATGATATTTTCTAGTTCTAATTTGCCTAAGAATTTCATGAAGTTTTTGTTTTTAATAGCTGAGTAGTGCTCTACTGTGTAAATTTACCATATTTTCTGTATCTGTTCCTCCGTTGAAGGGCATCTGGTTCTTTCCAGCTTCTGTCTATTATAAATAAGGCTGCTATGAACATAGTGAAGCATGTGTCCTTGTTATATGTTGGAGCATCTTTTGGGTATATACCCAGAAGTGGTATAGCAGGGTCCTCAGGTAATACTATGTTCAGTTTTCTGAGGAACCACAACACTTGTTTTCGGAATGGTCCTACCAGCTTGCAATCCCACCAACAGTGGAGAAGTGTTCCTCTTCCTCTATATCCTCACCAGCATCTGCTGTCACCTGAGTTTTTGATCTTAGCCATTCTGATTGGTATGAGGTGGAATCTCAAGGTTGTTTTTATTTGCATTTCTTTGATGACTAAATATGTTGAACATTTCTTTAGGTGCTTTTTGGCCATTTGATATTCCTCAATTAAGAATTCTTTGTTTAGCTCTGTGCCCCATTTTCTCAAATGGGGATATTTGGTTCTCCGGAGTCTAATTTCTTGAGTTTATGTATATATTGGATATAAGCCCTCTACTGAATATAGGATTGGTAAAGATCTTTTTAAAATCTGTTGGTTGCCACTTTGTCTTATTGACAGTGTCTTTTGCCTTATAGAAGCTTTGCAATTTTATGAGGTCCCATTTGTCAATTCTTGATCTTAGAGCATAAGCCATTGGTGTTCTGTTCAGGAAAATTTCCCTTGTGCCCATGTATTTGAGGCTTTTTCCCACTCTTCTATTAGTTTCAGTGTATCTGGTTTTATGTGGAAGTCTTTGATCACTTGCACTTGAGCTTTGTACAAGGATATAAAAATGGATTGATTTACATTCTTCTGCATGCTGACCATTATTTGAACCAGCACCATTTGGTGAAAATACTGTCTTTTTTTCCCACTGCATGATTTATTTCCTTTGTCAAAGATCACGTGATCATAGGTGTGTGGGTTCATTTCTGGATCTTCAACTCTATTCCACTGATCTACTTGCCTGACTGTGTACCAATGCCATGCAGTTTTATCATGATTGCTCTGCAGTATAGTTTGAGGTCAGGGATGGTGTTTCCCTCAGATATTCTTTTATTGATGAGAATAGTTTTTGCTATCCTGGGTTTTTTGTTATTCCAAATAAATTTGCAAATTGCTCTTCTAACTCTGTGAAGAATTGAGTTGAAGTTTTTAATGGGGATTGCATTGAATCTGTAGATTGCTTTCAGCAAGATGGCCATTTTAACTATATTAATCCTGCCAATCCATGAGCATGGGAAATCTTTCTAGCTTCTGAGATCTTTGATTTCTTCCTTCAGAGATGTGAAGTTCTTGTCATACAATCTTTCACTTGCTTGGTTAGAGTTACACCAAGGTATTTTATATTGTTTGTGACTATTGTGAAGGGTGTAGTTTCCCTTATTTTTTTCTCATCCTTTTAAACTTTTGAGTAGAGGATGAATACTAGTTTGTTTGAGTTAATTTTTATATTTAGCCATTTTGGTGAAGTTGTTTATCAGGTTTAGGATTTCTCTGATGAAATATTTGGGGTCACTTAACTATTCTATAATATCATCAGAAAATGATGATATTTTGACTTCTTGCTTTTCAGTTTACATCCATTTCACCTCCTGTCATTGTCTAACTGCTCTGGCTAAAACTCCAAGTACTGAATTGAATAGATAGGGAGAGAGTGGGTAGCCTTGTCTATTCCTGGACTTTAGTGGGATTGTTTCAAGTTTCTCTCCATTTAGTTTGATGTGGGCTACTGGTTTAGTGGGATACTAGCTATCTGGCTAGTGAATTACATTTGTGAATTTCTGTATATTGATCCATTCATGCATCCCTGGGATGAAGCATACTTGATCATGATGAATGATCATTTTGATGTGTTCCTTAAATTCAGTTTGCAATAATTTTATTGAGTAATTTTGCATTGTTTTTTATAAGTTTTGAAATTCTCTTTCTTTGCTGGGTCTTTTTGTGGTTTATGAATAAAAATAATATGGCTTCAAAGAATTTTGGTATCTTATATCTGTCCAGAAAATGGTCCATTTCCTCCAGATTTTCCAGTTTTGTTGAGTATAGACTTTTGTAGTAGGATCTGATAATTTTTTTAATTTCCTCAGTTTCTGTTGTTATGTCTCCCCTTTCATTTCTGGTTTTGTTAATTTGAGTACTATCCCTGTGCCCTTCGGTTAGTCTGGCTAATCTATCTTGTTAATTTTCTCAAAGAACCAGGGCCTGGTTTTGATGATTCTTTGTATAGTTCTTTTTGTTTCTACTTGGTTGATTTCAGCTCTGAGTTAATTATGAAGCAAATTGCTATGTCGCTGTTTCTACATACAGTCTGCTAGTTTATGTGTTTTTATTGGGGAATTGAGTCCATTGATGTTAAAAGATCTTAAGGAAAAGCAATTGTTTCTTCCTATTATTATTGTTGTTAGAGGTGGAATTATTTTTGTGTGGCTAACTTCTTTTGAGTTTATTGAAAGATTACTTTCTTGCTTTTATCAGGGTGTAGTTTTTCTTTTTGTGTTGGAGTTTTGCATCTATTATTTTTTGTAGGGCTGATATTGTGGAAAGATATTGTGTAAATTTGTTTTTGTCATGGAATAATCTTGGTTTCTCCATCTATGGTAATCGAGAGTTTTGCTGGGTATAGTAGCCTGGGCTGGCATTTGTGTTCTTTTTGGTATTGGATGACAACTGCCTAGGACATTCTGGCTTGTAGAGTCTCTGTTGAGAAGTCTGGTGTAAGTCTGACTTGTCTGCCTTTATATGTTACATGACATTTTCCCTTCCTGATCTTAATATTCTTTCTTTGTTTTGTGCATTTGGTGTTTTGAGTATTATGTGATGGGAGGAATTTTTTTTTGGTCCAGTCTATTTGAAGATCTGTAAGCTTCTTGTATATTCATGGGCATCTCTTTCTTTAGGTTAGAGAAGTTTTCTTCTATATCTTTGTGAAGTTATTTATTTGTCCTTTAATTGGGAATCTTTGCTATCTTCTATACCTGTTATCTTTAGGCTTGGTCTTCTTATTGTGTCTTGGATTTCCTGGATGTTTTAGGTTAGGAGCTTTTGCAATTATTAATTTTCTTTGATTGTTGTGTTAATGTTTTCTATGGTATCTTCTGCACCGGAGATTCTCTCTCTATATCTCTTGTAGTGTCTTGGTGATGCTTGCATCTATGACTCCTGATCTTTTTCCTAGGTTTTCTATCTCCAGGGTTGTCTCCCTTTGTGATGTCTTTATTGTTTCTTTCTCCAGTTTTAGATCCTGGATGGTTTTGTTCAATTCCTTCACCTGTTTGTGTTTTCCTGCAGTTCTTTCAGAGATTTTTGTGGTTTCCCTTTAAGTGCTTCTACTTGTTTACCTGTGTCTCCTGTAATTCTTTAAGGGAGTTTTTTATGTCCTTCTTAAAGTCCTCTATCATCACCATGAGATGTGATTTTAAAATCTGAATTTTTTTTCCCCCGGTGTGTTGGGGTATCCATGACTTGCTGTATTGAGAGAACTGGGTTTTGATAATGCAGTGTATTCTTTGTTTCTGTTGCTTAGGTTCTTGGACTTGCCTCTCACCATCTGGTTATCTCTTGTGTTAGCTGGTCTTGCTGTCTCTGACGAGAACCTGTCCCTCCTGTGAGCCTGTGAGCCTATGATATCATGATGTTAATTATGTCAGTACTCCTGGCAGACCAGCTCTCTCTGGATTATATTTGGTTACCTAGAGCTGTGCCACAGGTTTAACTCCAGGGTGCAGATGGAGACCTGAAATACAGATTTTAATAAATATTTCTTTATTTTCTCACTTGAAATTTTAAATCTCAATTTCTGCTTTAATGGTGGCTTTCCTAAGGAAGGGCATGCGGGATGCAGAGGTAAGAATTTGCAGAAGTCTCTTTAGCAGTCAGTTCCTCATCTCCCGAAGAGGCAGTGGCTACGTTCTCTGATCAAGGAGAATAAAAGAAGGCCTAGAAGAAGTATCCTTCCTGTTTATCACCATGTAGTTTCATCTTGTTCCGTGGTTTATGAAGGGCGGATCTGGCCTGACTGAAATTCCTGTGTCCTATGGAAGTCTTTTTTTATTATATGTTACCTCTACAGAATTGTGGATTTTTGTGTTACATATATATATATATATATATATATATATGAGACATACTCTGGTCATATTGTTTTTGTCCCTTTACTCTTTCTCTCTCTCTCTTTTTTTTGCTTCTTATAAGTACTTCTTATTTACTAACTGAAGAACATGTTATCTATTTGTAAATAATATTATTTTACTGAATGACATATTGAGTCCATCATATTTTTTACTTATGTGTAGGGAGTTCACAAACACGGGAAAGATAAAAAGTGCGAAGATTACCATGTATTAGAATCTTTCCTTACCTTGTAAGCCACTTAAATGTGCATCAGTCAGAGAAATGTTAACAGACAGCTGCTTCCCACAATGGGAACACCTCTGCTAGAACAGTACATGAAGAAGCAGGACAGAGAGGGGACTTGAGATAAACTATTAAGAGTATGGCCTTATATGTGCACTGCATTAGTCACATATGACAACTATGAAGTCACAGTTGAAAGGAAAGCTCCAGCCTTGGAAAGCTCACAGTCTCCTGTTCTGACTGTTGTGGTTGGAGATTTCAAAAGGTGATGATGTCATCAGTCTTATTTGCTTGTCATTGCTTTTAGCTTATCCTGTAGACTTTGCTTTTTTTGGGGGGGGAGTACTTTGCTCACTCTGCACTATACCTCCTTCCCTTTGCATATGTGACCTCTCAGCTGCCCTGAGCTCAGCTCAGATGACAGTTTCAGTAGGAATCCTCTGCTTTTTTTCTTATAGAAGACTTCGATTCCTGACCCCCTTCCATTTAGCTATTTTTGTATTTCTTATTTTCCTATAGTATTTCAAACTCTACATGTTGGGATTGTTTTGTTTCACCACAAACTCACTGTAACACATACTGTATTGTATCTGGCTTGTCTGGCTTGTCTTCAGGCCAATTAGAAGTTTCTCAGCCCACACGAGTACAGCAGCCAACCTCATTTATTCTCATCTCTCAACTGGCCAGTGAAGTTCCCTTTCCCCTTCCTCTAACTTGAGATAATGAAGGTCCAGCAAATCTAACACTGCTCAAAATGGGAAAAAGTATAGTAATTCAGATGTTACAATAAGAACATCCATGTGTGCTTTAAGCTAGGCCTCAAAATAGATTAGCCAAAGAGCTAAAATCACCTAAGTCCAGAGTTATTATTGAACACTTATTCTGACCATTGTGGGTGTACCCAGAAAGACATACATGGTTTCTGCCTTCATAGAATCTAGAATCTGAGGGAAGGAGTCGGGCAGTAGAGGAGAAAGTGCTCAAAAAACACATAGTTGCAAATAGTAATGTGTTATGTGAATGAGAGGAACTAAGGAAGAGCCAAAGGAACTTCCAGGAAGAGAAAATATCTTTCCGCAAAGACCTCAAGGCATACTTACTGTGAAGGAGCTAAGACATAGATAGGTACATTGAGGTCTCTGAAGGAAAGCTTGGTGTGTTTAAAATAGAAATAAAGACTGAAGTACATGAGACCCAAGTGGCAGATGTTGTCAGCAACACTAAGGTATCCCGATATTATTCTGGATGTATCATGAACCTGTAAGGACCCTGACTCAGGGGACTGACTTTTTCCCATGTCTCTTTAATAGCATACTGTAAGAAGAAAGTGTACCAAAGCAGGAGTAGAAAGATTTTAGAGATCTGTTGGGTAGCTAAAATGACAGACATGGAGGCCTGGGCCTTAGATTGGAAACAGTAGCAATGGAGAGTAAGTAATGCAATGGACATAGAAATTGTAGATGGTATCCATTGATAACTGGGTAAGTGTGCAGAGAGACAGACTTGTCAAATTAAACAATGAGGTTTGGATCTTAGGAAACCATAAGTAGAATGCTATTGAGTAACAGCAGGGAAGATGGAGGAAGCCATTTTGGGGTCAGAAACATAAAGAAAATGAGTTGTAGCACATTGACAAAAAGATGCCTGGCCATCATATTAGTGGGAACGTATAGGAAACTTGCTAAAGTATCAGGTGTAGAGATACACTTGTTAATGTTCTCATTGCTTGGAACAACCATCTGATGAAACAACTTAAGGAACAAGGAGTTGTTTTAGCTTATAGTTTCAAATAGTTCGGGACATGGTTGCTCAGCTCTGTTTGTTTGGGCAGAACATGAGGGTACCAGGGCCATGTAATAGAGGGCACATCAAATGCACAGATTAACATTATTCATTGTGGTATTTTGCACATACATGTCTATGTATTTATTATGATGGAGTGGATCAGGTGAAGCAGAATCCTGAGATTGATTTTGAGCACAAAGAACAGAGCATGCAGCTGAGCATTTTGTTCACTGGGACAGATCTTAGTGTTGAAGACTTTGAACCTTGAAAGGCTGCCATCTTGAGCACACATTGAAACCAGTTTTGTGAAGAGCAGGTGCTTTGTGTGTTCCAAGATGTTGGAAGAGAGGTGTGCTGACTTATAGATTGGCTCTGTCTGTGCCTTGCTTTGCCTTTTAAATGATGAATAGGCTAGTCACTAGGTGGCAATGTAGTTGGGAAAAGACCCAAGTGAAGGAGAGGTTAGATCTACAGGGAGAGGCCCTTGAAGGGCATAGAGAAGTGCAAAGGGACTGGTTAGTAGTAACTTACCACGTGTTGAAGAGTATAGTTGGTATGCTCTCTGTGAATATAATTAACTGTATATGACACTTTTAGTGACATGAGATAATTGCTTTGAGTGTTTGATTCACATCTGGTCCTAGACCAGAGTTGCTTCTGAGTATCTAAACATGCATTACTGTCCTCTGTCTGTCTTTACCATATGCAGATACTGAAATCTCATACCGCTTATGAGTTTATATGTATGTTAGGTCCTTAATTATTTGACTGAACAGCGATATTTACTCTTTCTAACTTTTGAAGTAGTTACAGTTGAGGTATTTGCTTTCAAAGGGGGAAAATATCCCTCAGAAATTCTAATTTTGAATTTGTCCTTTTACAAATGCATTGCTATCCTTTTGTCTTGATAGTAATAATACAAATGTAGTTAGTTCTACATAAAGTTATATTCAGAATAAATTGTATGAATGTTTTTTTTTTAATTTGGTATTTAATAATGCCTTAAGGCACATACTTCAAATTTTTATTAAAGTGAAATTATTTAATAGTTAGACTTTGAATTTAGTGCATGAATGTTTCATTTAAGCTCTTAGAACTACATAACAGAAAAATTCCATAATAGTTGTTTTCTTAAAAATGGTTAAATAGTTCAGATTTATTTCAGCTGTGCTTTTTGAAATAACTTTAGTTTTGAAATTAAAATGACAGGGTTTTAAAATGCACCATTTTTGGACATCTGGAGGGCTTTGATAAGAAGAATTATTATTACCATGAGGAATCTGAGACCGTCTTATATTTATTTAGCATTTGAAAGTGTGAATTAGGATTTGGTAGTTGTTTATCGAATTAGCATGTAATTCACCAAAGTGCTTGGAATGCTTTGGTTCAGCAGTGATGGCTTACATTTCTGGAAGACTATTGCTACTGCAAAGTCTATTATTTACTGGAGGCTTTAAAAAGTGTTTATTTTTATTTATGTTTGTGTATGAGTGCACGCGACACATGTGTGGATGCCCATGGAGACCAGCAGAGGGCGACAGAGTGTTTGGAGCTGGCATTATAGGAGGGTGTGGGCATTCTGGTATGGGTGCTAGAAACCGAACCCAGATCCTCTGCAAGCTCAGAAAGCTAATTTGCTGAACCATCTCTGTAGCCTAATTAGTCTTTGAATTTTTAAAAATAGGATTCAGAAAAACCAAATCTTATTAAAGTAGTAAATAATAAGTCCAGGTTTGGTTTATGGTTTACATATCATGCCTGATATCATTATATTAGTAGTTGTCTTCTGGAAAATAATTATGTACCTTTTTAAAATTAAGTGTTAGCCAAATTTAAAAGCCACTTGGACTGGTTACAGAGTAGCTCACCCAAGATTCAAATATCATTAATTCATGAGCAGGTTTCCACTAACTGCAATGCATCACGATGATTTATTTTCCGCGTGCATACATGTTTCTTTCCCTCATCACATTTTCTTTTCCTTGTTAGAAAGAGCAATAGCAAACAGAAAAAGAACAAAGAAAAGACCAGCAAACATCCCAGAATTATCCTTTTTTCAGTTGGTATCATTTTTTTCGAAGTCTTTGAAGCAATCCTTGACTATGTTGAATTGTTCCCAACATGTGCTTTTGCACCTAATGGTTTTGCCTTCTCAGCTTTGACGAGGCAATATGTAGCATCAGTTTCATATCTGTTTTTATTTGTAACTAGAAAGAATTCTAGGCTAGAGAAGCACAAGGCCTTATGGGAAAGGGCAGACCGTGTGAGGAAGGTGAGGAAAGCCTCAGTGTTGTAGCTGACTCTACCTGTTATCCCTCCAGTAGGAAGGAAAAGACCAAAGCCATCTCAAAGATCCAAGTCTATAGTACAGGGCACTATGGAAGCACAGCTGTATGGAAGGTGACTCCCACACTAGTGTTCCGTCCTGATCAAACATTATTAGCACGTGGCTTTAGTGTTCTAGCTGTTAACTATGGAATCCTTTGAAGTGAGCTTTGGAAAATTGGTTTGCATTCGCCATGGTATGAGCCACTTCGGAGGAAGTAAAGAAACAAGTCGAAGTGGTTGAATCCCCTGATATTTTTTTTTTTTAATTTCATTTATATACAGATTAAGGTCCAGGTTAAGGGTGCTAACCCCTATCCCTCCAATGCCCCACTTTCTAATAGTATGTAGAATACTGCTTACATCAGGAAGTGCTTGAGAAACTTGAAGTCTCCTAGATGGAGGGATAGCTCAGCTATTAAAGGCTATGGGCTAGGTCGAGAGCCTGAAGTCTCAGAGAAGAGGAATGTCATTGTATCAGTGAGAAAAGAATGGGAGCCTACGAGAGCCTGGAAGAGAGAGGGATTCATGCTGATCTGTCTGCATGGAGTGGAAGTCCTCTCCTCAAAAGGAGAAGTGGCTTAGTAAATCCCTCTTCTTGGTTCTCTCTGGTGAAATCCCAGGAGTGGGGTAGCTGTGGAGACGTGAAGCCAGCCTCAGGATAAGGTGACAGAAGGCTGCTTCTGCATGTGATTTCATGTCCCCCAAATGCAGAACAATCCCTTCCTTCCTACAGGAGGAAGGGTCTGCTTAGGTTTACGGAGTGTCTTTCATGAGTGTACGAATCCCAGTCAAGTGGCCTCTGCCTCTGTGAACTAATTTCCCCTTGCAGACTGTACTTCCTAATACCACCCTGTAAGAACGAGGAGGACATACCCATCTAGAACATTCAAGTTTACATAGAAGAAATCTTGTAAGAGGACAGTGGATGCTGACATGAGCCTCCCAAGGCTAAGAGGCCATCTATTTTAAATGTTCTTAGTGGACATATGGCCAGAGACAAATGATTGTTTGTAACTATAAATTTTAGAGGTTCCTGCTGTTGTTGTTGCTGTCATTGTTGTCATCGTTTAAATAGTAGATAAATAGAGGTCTGCTTAATTCTCTGACTACTTTAATTTTATGTAAGCATCCATTCGATTTAATTGTTTCCATGATAGACCTTCAGCAATCTATGCCCAGTACTTTTGACAGAATCTGAAGAATTCCTTAAGATTCCATAGAGATTTCTTTGGTAGGGAAATATGTAACTATATCATAACTCCTTAAATTAAATTGCTGAAGTCATAAAGCCGTGACAACTTCAGATGACTTCATTTTCCATTCCCAGGTTTCTTAAACCAAGCCCTGCGAATGGTCAGTGTTCTGACTGTTGTCACCACTCCGAGTTCCATCATTCATTCTGTGATGTGTTTTAGTAGGAATGTAAGGTCTTCAGTGCTTGCTTATGGAAAGTACTCTTAGAGGCATCAAGGCGTGTGGTACTGAGTCTTAGGCTTTTTCCTGAAGAGATCCTTAACTAAATTATTCTAAATGACTATTCCCCATACATAGAAAGATGAAATAAAGCTTTGTTCTCTGGAACTTCCTCCTTCAGTCTTTACATCATCATAATATCTAAAGGGTACTTCTTCAGGAAGTACTGTGCCTATTGCTCCGTGTTGGGATACTGTCCTCTTGAGGGTGGTCCTCATATTTGATATGTGTGTGTGTGTGTGTGTTCCTCATATTCATTGTATATATATATACAATATATATATATGTGTGTGTGTGTGTGTGTGTGTGTGTGTGTTTGTGTGTGTTCCTCATATTCATTGTATATATATATGTGTGTGTGTGTGTTTGTGTGTGTTCCTCATATTCATTGTATATATATCTATATATATGTGTGTGTGTGTGTGTGTGTGTGTGTGTGTGTGTGTATGTGTGTGTGTTCCTCATATTCATTGTATATATGTGTGTGTGTATGTGTGTGTTTGTGTGTGTTCCTCATATTCATTGTATGTGTGTGTGTGTGTGTGTGTGTGTGTGTGTCTGATGAACACAAATGGTTATATTTTCAATGTTCTCAGATTTCCATGACCCTCTTGCTCTCATTGGATGATTCCTACACCTGTGTGCTGCAGGAGAACAGAGCTTTGTTTCAGGCCTGCAAGTTTGTTCTGAGCTTTCAAGAGGGAATCCGTGCTTCACTAATGCTATTTGTTTATTTATTTATTTTTTATGGAAAAGTGATTAAAATTAGTGGATCACAGCAAAAAATAATCACTGTAATGCTAAGGAATAGAACTAAGAATGAAAATGTTGCTAACATCATAATTACTTATTTGTGGCACATTTTGGTACCTGAAATATTTACATAGGAAATAAGGTGAAAACCCACCTTTCCTTATAATGGGACACAGTGCAAATAAACCCTTTCTCATGCTGGCTGCTCAAACCCCAATTCAACTTCATTTTTGTTGACTTTGATTTCTGGACTAAAAGAATTGAGCTTGAGCTAGTGAAAAATGAAGTATATGCGCTTTCAATTAAGAAGTAATTAGACACTCAATCACCCTTACAACACACCAGGGAGTGAGGAGAAGGAAGAGAAATGTGACTCACTGTCTTGTATAAAATGGCTTTGTTAATTAGTGTGGCGCTAATTGTGATTGAGAGACTGTCACACTGTGTCATGTAGGCTTACTTCTGGATAATTTTAAAAGCTAAGTTGAGCGTTCTGACTGCAGTGCAGAATAAGACGGAGGTTGTTAAGCAGTAAGGTTTATCCTACCGAGTGGATAATCTACATAAATGCTCTCGAGTGATGGCTTCGGACGCTGTTGCCGTACAGCATCTCACTTAATGCGCTCAACATCCGGTGAGACGTGCACTCTTACCTTTGTTTTAGGGATAAAGAAACTGAGGCAGAGAAATGATGAGCAGCTTGCTTAAGTCACAACCAGTAGAGCCATCCAGGTCCCTGTGGGATTAACTTTTCACAGTGAGATCTGTTTAACTGCATCCATGAATCTTTACCCTTTTAGATAATTCCCTGACAAGGAGGATGTGTGTTTTCACTTTATGGGACAAGTTGCAGATTCCTCTGCTAGTTTGCTAAGTCACATATGCCCACCGTGTGAATATTTCATAGAATGAGGTTTTCTTATCCAGTCTTCCTCCCACTTTTGGTTTATCTCCTTTTCCTCCCTAGTCTATGCTATACCAAGCTGGCCAACGAGCTATTTCTTTGCTTTTGTTTTCATTACTCCAAACATAATTGATAGACACACATTGTTAAAAAAAAATTCTAAGCAATAACAGCATTCGACGAAGCAATGGCATCGATTCCCAGAACCCCACTGCCAGCAGCAGGTGTCATCAACTACCCTCAGGTGGCATGGCATGGCTGGAGGCCTTGAAACATGTATGTGAGGGAGAATTATGTGCTTCATGTGACACAGTTAGCGATACCTTTCTCTCATTAATGAAAGCTGTAGTTACATGCATCTCAGAGGTGGTGAGAAGGTGATGAGAAAATGAAATCTAAATGTTTACATGATTTGTTCTGCAGTGTGAGTATGGAAGGCATATGACACGTGATCTATATATGCATGTGATGTCCCATATGGAATCATTCTGTGTATGTTACTTGTCAGCTTGTTTGATGATATACCTTCTTGTTGAATAGCTGTATGTCATACATTTAAGTGTTTGTTAAGAGTAGATTTTTTTTTTTAATTTTTAAAGATGTATTTTTTGTGTGTGTTTGTGTGTGTGTGTGTGTGTGTGTGTGTTAGCAGTATTTATTTGTGTGTGCCACATAAATCCTGGTGTTCATCATTGGATTCCCTTGGAACTGGAGTCAGAGATGTTTGTGAACTGCCCTGTGGTTTCTTGGAACTGAACCTGCATCCTTGGGAGAGTAGCAAGTGCTCTTAACCAATAACCTTCTCTCCTCCAGTATGTTATGTTTAAGCATGTCCTAAAAGGCATTTATATGTAACTTCTGCTATGGTAAAATATATTGCTACAACAAACTAACTATTAGTGGCTAATTTTGTTAATGAATCACTAGAGTTCTCTCCTTTTTTTAAAAAAAAATTATTTATTTATTTTATGTATGTGAGTTCTGTCTCTTGTCTTCAGACACTGTCTTTTTTCACCAGAAGAGGGCATCATATTCCATTACAGATGGTTGTGAGCCACCATGTCATTGCTGGGAATTGAACTCAGGACCTCTGGAAGAGCAGTCGGGGCTCTTAACTGCTGAGCCATCTCTCCAGCCCCACTAGAGTCCTATCTTAACTCAGAGAATAATTACTGTCCTCAAGTGTTGTGATAATTCATGTCCTAATGAACCACATGCCCAGCTGCGGTTCACCTTCACATTTACCAGCATGGAGTCCCTAGGAAATCCTCCTGGTTTCCAGCCTGCACACAGATGATTGTCACATTACAGTGTCCCGTGGTTTTTGGCCACTCTGGGCTTCTGTCTAGTGATCAGCACCCACAGCAGTGCTTGTGTCATTAGTGAACATCACCTCTTACCCATCTGGTCTGGCTCTTCTCTCATCTTTAACATTTCCACATCAACTATGGAATCTTTTAACAGGAAGACTGGAAGTAGCAGAAGAGAAAAACAAAACACAACAAGAAAACGGAAGGAAGAAAACTACCACAGTGTGTGACTTGTGTGACATATCGCTATGGGAGTTTATTTCTTTGCAATATCGAGGAACAAAGGGTAGATATTTATTCAGTACAATCACCATAATTTCTATGTCATGCATGTGCTCTTACTATGCTTTATATATTTTGTTCCTTCATATACTCTGGAGGTATATTTGGGCAGGGGTATGGCTGGACCGTGGATGCAGTGATGGTGAACTCTCTACTGTCTCCCCAACTTGGGCAAATTATCAGTAGTCATTTAGCCTTTGCTTCCTCATAAATGAAGTGGAGACACTGCGTGGTTTAGGTTCCCAGACCTGTTTGAGGGCCAAGGACCAAGGTCTAAGCTGTGTGAGCTACGGTGGACGGCAACAGGAAGCAGACTAGCATTCGTGAAGCATGAACCATGTGGTTGATGGTTGGTATAGTCCATATTGACTAGTTGACCAGGATCTTTTCCCATTTAATTTTCATATTGAGTAATATAAACATAATCTGTTAGGTTGTCCCCACTTTTCTATCTTTTAATTTAGTGCCTAATAACACTCAATTGCTTTTTTTTCTTTTTTGAGTTGTCTACCTACTGTTGTAGTAGCATTTGTCAATTGTGGTGCTTTTATGTATTTCTAATTTGAATCATCCTTACTCTAATACACCAATGTGTGCTCCTATACAGTGTCGGCTAATTTGCTGTGCTGGCTGCTGTCCTCATTTCTGATGCACTTGGTTGTCTAGACCCAGAGGCTTGTTCTCCTGTATCTTACCTTAAAGTATTCAACAAGGTTGCCGCTCCTGGCCTCTCCTTTTCTCTTCTTTGGAGTGTCTTTGTTTTCCTCTCTGTGATTAGTGGCTATGGTAGGAAACAGCGGGAAAAGCAGATAACTAGGTGCCATTGCTTCTACTAGGCTCACATTGAGTTACAGCCTTCTTCTTTTGTGCACTACTGCTCTGAGCTCTCTAAAGTAGCATTTAGGCCAGGGCCAAGGCAGGTGTGCACAGCTAAGTTCACACTGAAGAAACTTGTGCAATCTACTCAAGGATGTGCTCCTGGTGGGGAAAATGGCCATGTAAAACAGGTTCTTAGCATGTCACTATTTTTTTTTAAGTTTTAAAGTTAAAACATTTGTTTAGATTTACTTAGTTTGTGTGTGTGTATTTTGCCTACATGTATGTGTGAGTACTAGGAATGTGCCTGGTGCTTGTGTACATGTGTGTACTAGGTGTGTGCCTTGTTCTCATGTATGTGTATGCCTGGGGCTCATGCATGTGTGTGTAGTATGTGCGCGCCTGGTACTTTTGGTGTCAGAGAAGTAGTTTGGATTCCCCGAACTGACTTTTAGAGTGTTTTTCTGATCCGCCATGTTCTAGGTCCTCTCAAGAACTGGGGCTTTGAGCTCTTGGCCATTACTGCCCCCATGTTACTATTTTTTCATGAGTTCCCATCTTGGAGACTTGGTTTTGAATTATTGTTCTTAAAAGGGATACTTTTATAGAAGATTGTCAGTTAGCTGAGTCAGACCTCTTGTCCCCGAAGTCAGCCTCTGACCCTTTGGCAGCCTCTGAGGGGCAGGATATGCTTGCGCACGTGCAACTGTATTGTTTGTAGCTTTTCAGGAAATTCCTTAAAGGGAGCTGAATTGTCCTCATTCCCTGCGGTCTCTTAGTAGAAGACAAATTGAACTTTAAAATAGGCACGTGAGAGATAACATCTGCTGTGATTATATTGAAAGAATTGATGACCAAAAAGACTTTAGAATGTGGTCATACTTCGAGGCCATTATTGTGAATAATAATCATTGAAGAACAGGAAATTTACTCTAAATTAATTTTTTTTCCTGCTTACATTTAGACAAGAAGATATTTGGAAGACATCCCAAAGTAGAGAATGCAAGCCTGATTACCTCTGTTTATTTGTCATTTCTTTAGATTTTTTTTTTACCAGACAGATTCATGTTCTGATGACCCGATGATACGGTTATCAGAAAGAATTTGGAAAATACACAGAATGCATCAAAGGAAATGCTAGTCACAAACAAAGATTACTGATTGAGCATCAGCGTTTAAAAAAAAAACTACAAATTGCATTAAAATAACGGAAAAGAGAATTTCTTTAAATGTACAAACTCTCGAAAGATTGGGAAAGCAAGAGGAAAGACTGAGGCGGTGGTGCTCTGGAAGCTGGAAGTATGTGGTGGTACCTTGGAGATGGAGGTAGCAGAGGTTTCCGTGATGGTCTCAGAGCCTCTGGACATTGATGGGAAAAGAAGCTCGTTGTAGCTGTGTTGGTGGAATACCGTTTGAGAAGCAGTTGTACCTTAAAATCCCCTTCCAAGGCCTGGCAGATGCCTGGAAATACTTACCCGGTGGAAAGAGCTGATGACAGGGAACTTGGCTGCCTCACTAAACCAGGGTAGAGGATCGAATTCCTGAGAACTTAGCGCCTCTGGTTTCTTCTCCTCCACCCAGGCTCTGGGTGCAGTGTCCAGCTGACCAACAAGGCACATATCCAGGACCCTCCACACACCCCCCCCCAATCTTTCTCAAATAGCTTTTCCAACTGGAAACCAAGTATTCAAACATAGGAGCCTATGGGGTCCATTCTCACTCAAACCACTACATCGGGAAACCTGTGGTTTTTCATTGTTCTCAAAGTACTGTGCAATGTATTAGTCTACACTTAACCTTGTAATGACTAGGACCTTTAAGATGCTTTATAACCAGGAAGAAACGGTTGCTATCCATCGTGTTCATAACACAGGACACTGTTAGCAATTTAAAGCTTTGTTTTCATGAAAACTAACATATAAGCATTGAACTAATAATGTAACTCAAGTATTAATTTAGTTGAAAATATCTGTGGCTTTGACATTGTATTCTAATTCAGTCTGACATGGAACTAAAACTAGGGTAGGCACTGTTAGAAAATAACACAGACAGCAAACCTGTGAAGATGCTTTGAAATTTCTGCATTCTCCCATGTTTAATCGCTACTGTCTTTTGTTGGACTTGAGAAAAAGGCTTTTCAGATGCTGTGGAAGGAAGCAATTAACCGAACTGCTTTGTTCTCTTTGCCTGAAGGAAGAAGACAGTGGTCCATGGAGTCCTTTGATGAGGAGTGGAAACTCTTGAGTGGTAGCTTCGTTTTACCCCTCAAGCCTGCATTATCTTCAGCTACTGCAGCTTTGATGGAGATCTGTGACCATTGTCTGTGTACATGCTGTTAGGAAATATTAGAGGTGGCTGGCCACTGTAAAGGAAATCAGTGTGCACACACCACAGCTTCTGGAATTCATACTTTTGCACATACTGCTTGTTGTTTATGTGTAGAAAGAATGAAAGTAGTTTTCAGACTTATTAATACGACTGTATCATTTATCAATATGAGATAAGAAAAACACATTCCCAGAGCTGAGTCATTTATTTCCTGTCTGCGTTAGAAAATATGCTCATTAGTGTATTTCTTGATAATAAAGTAAGAGTTTCGATTTACCACAGCATAGAACATCAAAATACAATATGAAGGAGTCATAAAAATTATCTCGTGTTTTCTTTTCAATAATCATATGAAATTCAATTTCAAACTGGTTTGTCATGGAAAGATTTGGAAGTTAATGCAAAATACTTTATATATTATTTTTAAAAAATAATTTAATTGAATCTAATATAGTTATGGCATATCTGAATGTATAAATTCTACAGAGTTAAGAATGGCATAAAAATAGAAACAAAGAAAGATGGGAACAGCATACCAGTAATAACTTTATGTCCATAATAGAAATATAAAAGCATTAGTATACTATTTTAATTTAGTATTGTACACTTGGTAAGTCTTTAAAAATACTTCATAGGTTGCACTTCTGTGGTGAGGTAAGATAAGGGTCAACCATATCCTTTGCTGAAGGATGGCTGTCAATTAAGCTCATCCTTAGTCATGTCTCAGTTTGATATGACAGGGCGGTGCACACTGGCAGAGATGATGGAGGAAATCAGGAACTCCCCCAAATAAATCTTGGCTCTTTTAATTTTTGTAAAAAGAAACAGCTTCAAAATAACAATCTCAGTTTGGAGGGAGTGTGTGCTGTTGGCTTGAATAAGCACCCACTGGCAGGAAGGAAAACTAAAACGGTCATGGAGAAAGAGGGATACAGGAAAGATCAGTATCCCTGGAACACAACAGAGCAGCCATAGGCAGGACCTCTGCTGACACAGAGAGCCTGGATCCTTCCTTTTAGAAACTTTTAGTATTTGCTAAAATGGAAATGTTAAGACATAGGTTATGCTTAAAAAAATAAAAAAAGAACCTGCGATTGAAATCTTTACATCTTCCAGGCTAGCATTCTGAGATCCATGTTTAGCCATGGCTACAGGAATGTCACGGTTTATAGCTAATGCGATTTAAATGCTTTCGTGGGTGGCCAGTTAAATGGTTTTTCTGGTGCTACTTTGGTAGATCAGTGCTTGGGATAGTCATGCATAGGGGTCTGTGTCTTCACTCCTACAGAGCTGACCTGACTTGTGTTTCCATGTTCTATTCTTCCTATAGTCTCCACCCATCTTAGTCTGAAACATATGAAGTAGAAAATGTAGCAACAAAATTAATATAATTGACTTCCAGAGTGACATCTAGCTGTTATAAGATTTTCATAAAGCAACCAAATGTATTTTCTGAGTTTTTTCTTAAATGACTACTTAAGATGTTCTGAACTTTCATATCCAAGGACTTTCTGTGTCTGTTTTATCCAGCCAGAATGACATACCTATAATCCCTGTTGCTGGAATACAGATACACCCTTAGTGCACACTTCTAATCCTTAACAATGTAGGTAATGTTAGTTTGCTGAAGAAAGAAGCTAAAAGTGATCTCTAATTGGAGGGTAGACAAAGTTACAAATTTGAGAAAGATTTGACAGAATAAGTCAGAGATAGGATATGCCCAACTCTAAGGAGAACAGGACAATTTCACAAGAATGGGGTGAGGGCAATTCAGTTGAGTTCAGGCAACGCAGTGTTGTTCAGTTGAGTGAAGTTTGTTGAAGCCCAGTTGAATGCAGTTGAGTTCAGTTGAATTCATGCCATTCTGTTCAGTTCTGTTCAGTTGCTGAAGTAAATATAGTTCGGTTTGTGGAATTCAAGAGCCAGTTTTTCCAAGTAGAGCAATTCAGTGAGAAGCTGAGAGAATCCAGTTTGAATCAGTCACCTCGGAGAGCCATTTGAGTCAGAACAGCTGAGTTGAATCTCCTAGTCAGAGTTCAGAAAGAACTAGAAACGATGATTTTATTCAACAGTAATCCTTTGAGATGACAGTTACATCTGGTAAATAAAAGATACTTTTACAGAGGCTTAATCTTTATATTCTATTTTTGGGGCCCTTGTTTTTAAGAGAAATTTTCACTGTGTAGCTCTGGTGGTCTTACATATCTCTGTGTAGACCAGACTGGACTTGATCTCACAGAGATCTGCCTGCCTCTGCTGGAATTGGTATGTGCTACTCAGCCCAATCAATATTTTTATGTGTAAAAATCCCTTTCAAGTGCTAATTGCAACTGATTTAGAATTGAAACGTTAGTGTGTATTTGTATGGCTAAATTTCAAAGTCTAATTTGTCCATCGATGAAACTGTTAATAATTATTGCCAAATCTACATTTCATTGATGGTGACTGGGAAAGAAAACCCAAAGTTTTGCAATAGGATCTGAGCCTTCTGGACCAGAAGCCATTAGCTAGGAATATATGGCGACTTCCTCAAATCTTGAGATTTAAGGTAGAGTCAACAAGTTGAAATGCCTTCCATATAAAGGTGTGTCTGAGTTGTGGCCATTAATGACCTTAATGGTGTGTGAGAGGATATTGTTTGTCAGCCAGGACAATTTCAGTCTTTCACATGTGAAAAAATGTGTGTATGTGTGTGTGTGTGTGTGTGTGTGTGTGTGTATACAAATAACACAATGTGCACATGCAGTTCAGAGAACAACATTTAGGAATTAGCTCTCTCTTTTTACCGTGAAGGTCCCGGGGTATAGGATCAAAAGTTGATCATCAGGCTTGGCAGCAAGTGCCACCACCTACGGAACTATTTCCTACCAAGTTTTTTCTTTTGTTGTTTTTTCAGTCTATCCAAAGACATTTCTGTTAATCCCTCTAAAGAACTGAAGTTAGATTTTGTTGTTTTGTCAGTTGTGTTTCTGATTTTCTTTCATCGCTTGATGCTTACTGTGGACCTGAGCTCTGCTGTTTCCATTATCGTAAGGGGTAAGAGGTTATTCCACTGATATCTTTGTTTTAAATCAGGATATTTACAGTTGTAAGTTTTTCTTAAACACTTTCAGCAGCTGCCTATAAATTTTGAAATGATATTTAAAATTTTTCTTTCACTTCAATTTATTCTTCCCCAATTTGCATTGTTATGTTGAATCCAATTGTCCCTTAGATGTGTGTTGGTTAATTTGTACTTATTTATGAGTTTCTAAGTTTTTCTATTCATTTATAATTTCACTTTTTGTGGCTAGGCAATATATTTAGTATGATTTTCATCCTTTACAAGCTATATAGGCTTTTTTCTGTCTCATGGAGAATGGTATGGGGTGTTGAACACAGATGCTTGCTGTCCACTTGTGTAGTGTGTTTTATAGATGGCTTATTCACTCTAGTTGACTTACATACAGCTTTGGTTAAATCTTCTATTTCCTTGTCATCTTTCTGCTTATTGTTGAAAGTAAATATTGGAGTCTTTAACTGCTGTTATTTATTATTTATTATTTTATTATTTTATTTGATCATTTTAGAACTTGTTAAGTATATACATATTTACAATAGTTTAATTACTGTAAAATTGTTTTTATTTTAGTTTATAGTCATAGTGGTTTGTTCTAGTTTTATACATATATATATATGTATATACACACATATATATATATGTAATTCCTGAGAATTGATTTTAGATTTATACCCACTTGAATATTATGATCTACTTAGTAATCCAAAATAGCTCCATGGCTTCCCTTTTTTTTGTGTTATAATTGTCATATATACATACACACATCTATCTATCTATCATCTATCTATCTATCTATCTATCTATCTATCTATCTATCTATCTATCTATCTATCTATATGTTATCCTTGCCATATGACTAAAGGATATTATCATACGTCATTTATAGATGTATTGACAATATATTTTAGAATTATTAACCGGTATGATTATCTACGTACTAAAGAATCTGAGAGAGTAAATACATACGCACAGAGTTTCTTAGTCTTATTTGCCAATCTCCTTATGTTCAGTTCATTCCAGGGATTCAGGTTACTGGCTGTGTCATTTCCTCACTCTAGTTTAGCTTTGTTCTTATCTGCCTCAGTGTTGTTATTGTCAAGAGCGCTGTGTATGTATGTGTTGTAGGTCTAATCGTGCAATAATATAGTATTGTCTTTTAAATGATAATATTAGTAAGAAATGCCCATTTAGCACTTCTTTCTTTCAGGGACCTAACTGCATTTTGTGGTGTTTTGCTATTGTTTTGATATAGGTTGTAATCAGTGTCTGGTATCACTAGGCTTCAGGCTGAGGATCATCTGTTAGCATTGCTTTGGGGGCAAGACAACAGGAAGGTTTTTGTTTAAACATAAAGTCTTCATTTCACCCTTATCTATGAAGCTTGGTTTTGCTGGTTATAATGTCTTCATCGACGTCTCTATCAAACAGTGTCCTCGAGGATCCGCTGTTCTGTGTTGTCATCAGTTATATTCCTGTCTGAGTGACAGGTGGTTTTATCTTGCTGCTTTCTGAATTCTCCTCACTCTTCTGCATCCTTCTTGTGATGTATTGGGGCACAGATATACATTTATGCTACGTGGACTTGTTTGACTTTCTTGAATAGATAAAGTACTGTTTTATTTCAAGCATCAAAAACATATTTCTTCTCATAGATTTAGCACATCTAATGTTTTAGCAGCATGTCAAAGTAAACTAAAGGAAAAAGGAATTGATGACCCTCTGGCTGAGGACTGGAACATTAATCCTTATACACATTTATGGGAGAGGGAAAAAATTTGGGGATCATATTTCAAATTAAATATGTTAAGTGTTTTAAGTTCAAAAATATTTTGGAATAAGTGTTTCTGAATTTCATGTGTGTTTTTAGGACAGTTTCCAAGTGTACACAAAAATGTACATGTGTGGACTCAGAAATATAAAACTCTATCTAGTATTTCAACCAAACATAGCATATCAAGTCATAGTAAAACTGAGTACTTTCATTTATAAAGCTAGATGAGGCACCCCAGTAGAAGAAAAAGGGTTCCAAAAGCAGACAAAAGACTCAGAGACATTTCCTACTCCCATCATTAGGAGTACCACAAGAGCACCAAGCTATACAACTCTAACATATGCAGAGGACCTAGGTCAGACTCACACAGGCCCTGGGATTGCCTGTTCAGTCTTTGTGAGCCCCTATGAGCCCTAGTGAGTTAAATTTATGTGCTGTTTCCTTGTAGTGTTCTTGACCTCGATGACTCTTATAATCTTCCCTTCCCTCTTCCAAAGGATTCGTCAAACTCCACCTAATGTTTGGCTGTGGGACTCTCCATCTATTTCCATCAGTTGCTGGATGGAGCCTCATCACTGAGGATTATATAAGACTCCTGTCTATGAGTATAGAAAAATATCATAAGGAATCCTTTCACTGACTTTTTTTTCTTGTCTATTTGCTGGTGTGTTTGGTTCTATTCTAGGTTTCTGTGCTATCTGCCCTGTGGTTCCTGGCTGGAAAGGCAGTGTCAGGTGTGGGCTTCCTCTTACGACATAGGTCTCATGCTGCTCCAGTCATTGTTCAGCCACTCCCACAATTCTGCTTCCATGTTTTAGCTCTCCTGGTGGGATGCTCAGGCACCTTACTGCCTTAGAGAGGGCAGGGCAAAGTCCAGAATTAGTGGGATCCACAGCTCACCTCTTCCTCTGGGGAGTCAGACACCGATGTATGGGATAAATAAAGTAGACAGGGCTCCAGTCTGGCTCCAGGAATGCCAGAATTGTCACAGCTCACAGAAAAGGAATAAAGAGATCCAGGTGAACAGACTGCTGGGTCCTGCAGCTGTTGCTTCAGTAGCAAGGTCAGGAGCCGGTGCTTTGATGTACGCCTTTGTATGTGAAGGGAACCTGGCCAGGAAGGTGCATCTAAGGTCCAGTGATGATGCTTCAGGCCAGAGTCCTCCCCCAAATGTTATAGCTTAGTAAAAACAGCCAGCCTCAGATGATCCTTGGTGAAATAACTCGTGCACTTTATTCCATGTGGAGAGGGACCATATAAATTAATACATTCTATTGCTTGAGGCTAAGATGCTGGTAATGCTCTATTTGCACAGGGATGAACTGTTTTTTTGTGACTGACTACTTGATCATTTAGTTGGGGGTCATGGTTACATGTCCCAAGGCAGGCATGGGAACAGGGAAGAAGTTAGCTGTACTCCTGCAGGTCTCAAATGCTGCAATTTCCAGGATTTAAGCATATTCCACCTCAGCAGTCCTACGCCCATTCCTCTGTGCCATCTTTACTCCAACACATCTTGCAAGCAGTACAAATTGTAGGTTGATAGTTTTTGTGGTTGGATGGTGTACCAATCCCTCCACTGGAAGTGTTGCCTAGTTACAGAAGATGGCCAGTTCAGACTCTATCCCCTATTACTAGGAGTTTTATCTAGAGTCATTCTTATAGATTCCTGGGAGTTTCCCTTACTGTCATAGTCAGGGTTTCTATTACTGCATAAAACATCATGTCCAAGAAAGAAGCAAGTTGGGAGGAAAGGGTTTATTCAGCTTACACTTCCACACTGCTGTTCATCACCAAAGGAAGTCAGGATTAAAATTCAAGCAGGTCAGGAAGCAGGAGCTGATGCAGAGGCCATGGAGGGATGTTGCTTACTGGCTTGCTCCCCCTGGCTTGCTCGGCCTGCTTTCTTATAGAACCCAGCTCTACCAGCCCAGGGATGGCTCCACCCACAATGGGCTGGGCCAGGGATGGCACCACCCATAATGGGCTGGGCCCTCCCACCTTGATCACTAGTTGAGAAAATGCCTTACAGCTGGATCTCATGGAGACATTTCCTCAACTGAGGCTTCTTTCTCTGTGATAACTCCAGCTTGTGTCAAGCTGACACAGAACCAGCCAGAACAATTAGCCTAGATTTCTAACTCACCCCCATATGCTCCAAAATTCCAATTGTTTTCTCCTCCATCCTCCTCCACATGGTTCGACATGTTCTCATCCCTACCCAGGGATATTCATATATCCTCCCATAAGCCCCCCCCTCTTGTTACTTAGCCTAATAGGGTCTGTGGATTATAGCATGTTTTTATTTTATAGCTAATAACTTATAATAACTTATAAGTGAGTACATACCACGTTTGTCTTTCTGAGTCTGGGTTATTTCACTCAAGATGTTTTTTCCTAGTTCCATTCATTTGCATGAAAACTTCAGGATAATTTTTCCAACAGCTAAACAATACTCAATTGTTTAAATATACTACATTTTTAACCTATCCTTTGATGGGGGGGGAAACATATAGGTTATTTCTGGTTTCTGTGTATTACAGAGAAAACTGCTATGAACATAGTTGAGATTAAAAAATGAAAGTGAAAATTTTAGAATTGAAACAAAAGAAAGCATGTTCAACAAATGGTGGTGGATGTTAGCATGTAGAAGAATGCAGGTATCTATATCTGTCACTCATCACAAAACACAGGTCTAGGTAGGTCAAAGACTTTAAAAGATATAATAAACTTAACAGAAAAGAAAGTGGGGAGCAGCCTTGAACGCACTGGCCCAGAAGGCAGCTTTCTGAACAGAACACAGTGCAGGCACTAAGAGCAACAATTAATAAATGCGACCTCATAAAACCCAAAAGTTTCTGGAAGGCAATGACACTGTCCAGTTAACAAAATGTCAGTCTACAGAGTGGGAAAAGATTTTTATCAACCCCACCTCTGATAGAGGGCTGGTTTCTAAGATATATAGAGAACTCAGGAAGCTAGTTATCAATAAAATAAAATAAAATAAAAACCAAGTAATCCAGTTAAAAATGGGTTACAGATTTAAACAGAAAGTTCACAGAAGAGAAATTTCATATGCCTGAGAAGCACTTGAAGAAATGTTCAACATCCTTAGTCATCAGGGAAATGAAAGTCAAAGCAACTCTGAGATTCCATCTTATACCTGTCAAAGTGGCTAAAATTTAAAAACATAAGTGGCAGCTCATGTTGGCAAGGATGTAGAGCAAGGAGAACACCCCTCCGTTGCTGGTAGGAACGCAAATTTGTACAGATGCTTTTGGAATGAATATGGAAGTTTCTCCGAAAATTGGGAATCGACCTACCTCAAACCCAGTTATACCACTTCTGGGCATATACCCAAAGGATACTTTATACTGTCACAGGACACTTCTCCTTGAAAATCTATAAGGGGAGGTTGGTTACTGGAAAGGAAATGGTAGGCTACAGAGAACCAGTACTTCTTTTGCATCTTTACACATTTGTATCTAAACCTTGATAATGTAACTCCAGGGAGAAAGATGCTCGTACCATGGAAGGGAAAGAGAATAAAAGTCAATAGTAGATGGTAAATATGGGTGAAATATAGAAGCAATAAATGTTAGATTTATAAAAGAAACACCACACTGATATAGGATTCTATGGCGAAATAAGACAGGGAAGGGTAAAAATACTTCCTCTATTAGAGTTGACAGCAAAGAAAGACTGAAAGTCTGGAGTGTAGGGTGATTCACAAAAGGGGTAGCTGAGGGTGGGAGATTCTGGGGAGAGAGAGATGAAGGGCTCAGCAGTTGAAAGCACTGGGTGTTCTTGCACAGGACTTGGGTTGGATTCTAGCACACATGTAGTGACTCACAACCATCTGTAACTCCAGTTCTAGGGGATCTAATGACTCCTCTCGCCCCTGCGGACATCTCAGGAATGTGCACTGGACTGATGAGAAAGTCATTCAAAGAACTCTTAGTTTCATTTTCTGTGTCTCTAATAAAATAGCTGACAAAAGCAGCTTAAGTAATAAAAGGCTAACCTGGCTCACAGTTCTGTGCCACATACCAGGATTGTAGGGGTGGGGGGTGGGGAGTCAACTTACAGTCTAAACACATCCACAGCCAGGAGCAGAGAGGCATGGGCTGATGCATGCGCACAAGCAATCAGATCATTTTTCCCTTTTCATTTGGTCCAGGGCCACTATATAAAATTTTGGGAGTATTTTCACACCTCAGTTAATTCAACTAACTCAATAGGTATGCCCATAGAAAAACTAATCTAGAAAATTCCTCACCGAGACTTCTTTCCGAAGCAATTTTAAACTTTGTCAAATTTTCAAAATTCAAAATTATGCCTGGCTATGAGGAAAGAAAAAGAAGCTACTGAGCCCTGTGGTTGAATTAGGGAAAAACTGGAAGAAGCTGAGGAGGAGGGTGACACTGTAGGAGAACCTGCAGTCTCAATTAACCTGGATCCCTGGGATCTCTCAAACACTGGATCACCAACCAGGCAGCATACACCAGCTGATATGAGGCCCCCAACACATATACAGCATAGGTTTGGGTTCAGACCGAGTTGATTCACCTAACCGTCAAGAGACTGAAGGCCCCGAGGAGTTTAGGGATCTGGTGGGGTGGGTAGGGTGGGGCTATCCACATGGATACAGGGAGGGAGGGGAAGAGATATGGGATGTGGAACAATTAGTTGGAGGGTGGATTAGGAAGGGAACAAAATCCAAAGTGTAAAAATACATACATACATAAATACATACATACATGAAAGTCTTAAATGAAAAAAATTTTTTTTTACTCAAAGGACAAACATGTGGAGAAAGAAATTAGGGAAAAGGTACCCTTCACAATAGTTACAAAAACTATGAAATACCTTGGTGTGACTCTAACTAAGGAAGTGAAGGACCTGTATGACAAGAACTTCAAACCTCTAAAGAAAGAAATTGAGGAGGATCTCAGAAAATGGAAAGATCTCCCATGCTCATGGATTGGAAAGGTCAACATCTTAAAAATGGCCATCCTACCAAAAGCAATCTACAGATTCAATGCAATCCCCATCAAAATTCCAACCCAGTTCTTCATGGAATTGGAAAGATCAATGTGCAATTTCATATGGAATAACAAAAGACCTAGAATAGCGAAATCCATCCTCAACAACAATAAAACATCTGCGGGAATCACTATCCCTGACCTCAAGCTATATTACAAGGCAATTGTGCTGAAAACTGCATGGTACTGGTACAGAAATAGGCAAGTGGATCAATGGAATAGAATAGAAGATCCAGAAATGAGCCCTCATGTATATGGTCACCTGATTTTTGAAAAAGGAGCAGTAAATATTCAATGGAAAAAGGACAACCTATTCAACAAATGGTGCTGGTCCAACTGGCACTCAACATGCAAAAGAATGAAAATAGACCCGTTCTTATCTCCTTGTACAAAGCTCAAGTGTAAGTGGATTAAAGATCTCCACATTAAACCAGATACACTGGAACTATTAGATGAGAAAGTAGGGAAAACCTTAGAACACATAGGCACAGGAGAAAATTTCCTGAACAAAACACCAATGGCTCAAGCTCTAAGGTCAAAGATTAACAAATGGGACTTAATGAGATTGCAAAGTTTCTGTAAGGCTAAGGACATCGTCAAGAAAACAAAAAGGCAACCAACAGAATGGGAAAAGATCTTTACCAACACCACATCAGATAGAGGCCTAATATCTAAGGTGTACAAGGAACTCAAAAAGCTAGACACCAGAGAATCAAATAACCCTATTAAAAAATGGGGTACAGAGCTAAACAAATCATTTTCAGTTGAGGAACACCGAATGGCCGAAAAACATCTGAGGAAGTGCTCGACATCCTTAGCCATCAGGGAAATGCAAATCAAAACAACCCTAAGATTCCACCTCACACCAGTCAGATTGGCCAAGATCCAAAACTCAGATGACAGCAGATGCTGACAAGGCTGCAGAGAAAGAGGAACACTTCTCCACTGTTGGTGGGGTTGCAAGCTAATACAACCACTCTGGAAATCTGTCTGGCGATACCTCAGAAAATTGGATATAGTACTACCTGAAGACCCAGCTATTCCACTGCTGGGCATATACCCCAGAGACACTTTAATACACAACAAAGATATATGCACCACAATGTTCATAGTGGCTCTATTTATAATAGCCAGAAGCTGGAAGGAACCCAGATGTCCTTCAGAAGACGAATGGATACAAAAATTGTGGTACATATACACAATGGAATACTACTCAGCCACCAGAAACAATGACTTAACCAAATTCTTAAGAAAATGGCTGCATCTAGAGAAGATCATCCTGAGTGAGATAACCCAGTCACAAAAGAACAGACATAATATGCAGTCACTGATTGTGGGATGCTAACCCCAGAGGCTTGCACTCCCCCAGAAACAACTCACAGACTGTATGAAGTCCAAGAAATAAAGAAAACAAAAAATATACATATATTCACAAAACAAGAAGACTTTGACTATTTCCATGTTGCGTTTTGTTTTGCATGTACTTTACGCTTATTGCAACTAGTACGTTTTCAATGCATACTGTCAAGCCCTTGAAAAAAATCAAGTACTGACTAAAAAACATATTCACATGGTTTTATGTAAAATTTATTTTAATGTCTGAAAAAACAGTACTGACAAAAATGTATAATTTTAAGCAAAAAATGTTTAAAGTCTTTACCTTTATCTTTGTTTTGCAAAATAAAGTCATTTAAAAAAATAAAAAAAAATCCTTAAAAAAAAAATAAAAAATAAAATTTTTTTTGGTATTTTATCCCAAGGGGTACCATCAGAAATCAGAGCAAGAAAGCCACAGAACACACATGCAGTTATATCAAAATTGAAGTTGCTTTTGAACAATCAGTTAGTTCACTGGAAAAAAAATCAATAAGGAAAAAAATCAAATATACCTTGAATCAATTGAAAATACAACTTACATCTGTGGGATATGGCAAAACTAGTTCTAAGAAGGGATTTTGTAGGCAAAAATACCTTCTTTAAAAATCAAAATGATTTCAAGAAAATAAATTAAATGTGCCCCAAGTTCTTAGAAAACAAGAATAAGCCAAACCCCAAATTAGTAGAAGGGAGTAAGAACTATCAAAGATGAAATTAGTGAGATGAGAAATAAATGTACGTAACAAGTTAAATAAAACATATAGTCTGTTTTGGAGAAGGAACATATAAAACAAAGAAATAAAGAGATGAACCTAATTAATGCAATTCAAGCAGAAAGGGCTATTATTATTTCACTGAAATATAGGGAGCCATTAGGTTGTGTTTAGAAAATTACTTGAAATAATTGAAAAATCTCAAAGAACTCACATACAACCCACTAAGAGTGAGCCAAAAGGATATCAATTCATGAGCAAACCCCTGATAAAACTAGGGATATAATCCAAACAGTAATATCTATATGTGACAACCCAAAACTGATATCACATCGAATGTTACCAATATTACACTGAATGAAAAACTTGTTTTAAATTTAGGAATGAGACAAGGGTGTCCACTCTCTTCAGTCTTATTATCCGTAATGTTCAAATTCATAGCCACAGCCATGATGCAAGAGAATAAAGAAACTGATGAACATATGAAAGGAAAAGGTCAGATAATGACTGTTGGTAGGTGATATGATTTTGTACTGAAAATACTCAGAAAGACTCAGTCCAAAGAATCTAAAATCTGATGAGCACTTGCCATATGGTAGTGGGTTACAAAACCATCTCACGAAGCTCTGCAGCTTTCCTATACATATATATGAAGTTTTCTGAAACAGAAGTCAGGAAAATAATCCCACTTGCAATAGCTGTATTCAAAATAATCAAAATTGCAGTGAGACAAATAGACATATAGGTTTTAAAAATAATTTCTCCTAGTATTGTGGTAAATATTAAAAAAATGTTAATCTTTTGTCCTTCTCTAGTGCCGGCACCCAGGGGGCCATATGGACTGCAGGGATCTAAGAACTTAGGCCAGTTCACTTCATCACCCTTGCTGCTTCTGTCCTGGGTGGATACAACCACCCCAGGATGTTGTATTTACTCACTGTCCTCCACTGCCCAGTATAAACGTGACTCCACATCCATTAACTTATCAAACAAGTTTATATGTTAAATTCTCAATCCACAAACCCTCTACATAATAAGCTTACAAACATTGGGCAAAGATATAAACTGCCCATTTATATGAGATAAATTAGACCCACAGACACCCCTTAGAAATAATCATGATAACCTGATCAGGCTAGAGATGTGCAGAGAGAAACATAAACAGCGTCCATCTCCTTTCTCCATGAATTTCCTCATCCTCTGTCTCTCTTCTGTCCCTCCAGACACTGTCCAATCACATATCACCTTAACAACAGCCTACACCCCAGTTCTCCAGAAGATAATAGAATTGAAAAATGAGGTTTTATGAAAGGGCAAAGCACATGAAAGGGAGCAATGAACAGAGTGAAGGGACAGCCAGTGAATGACGAGAAACCTTTGCTGCCTGGTCATCTGACACAGGACTGATATCCAGGCTATGGAAGAGCTGAAAAAAGAAAGGTCCCACAAAAAGTCAAATAATCCAATTAAATGGACAAGCAAACTAAACAGACCATTCTCAAAAGAAGAAGTAAAACTCTACATTAAAAGCACACTGAGATTTCATTTCACTTTAGTAAGAGCAGCAACCAGAAAAATGCACTAAACACAACAAATACTCTAAGGAGAAAGAGTTATCACATATTGATGGTAGGAAGGTATATTAGTTTTCTGCTGCTGCCATAAAACACTGCCACCAACTCAATGCAAGTTGAAGAAAGGTTTGTTTGGGTTTATGGCTCTAGCAGAATAAGAGTCCATCATGGTAGGGAACCATGACAGTGAAGTCAGGGCACTGAATGCTCTCACCTTCCAATATAAGTGTGAAACAGAAAGAGCAAATTGGAAGTGTGTGTGTGTGGGGGGGGGGGGAGACCATGTGCTCTGAATGCCTGCCTCCAGTGAGGTACTTCCTTCCGCAAGGCCACACTCTCTAAATGTCCCCACAAATGAGCTATCAAGTGTTCAGATATCCAAGCCTATGAGGGACATTTCTTATTCAAACCACTGCAGAATGTGAATTAGTCCAGCCAAATACAACTACTATCTACCACTTGTATGCCATTTCTTAGTAGATGCTTGTCTTAGATAGGGTTTCATTGCTGTGAAGAGATACCATGACTACAGCAACTCTTAATAAGGAGATGATTTTATTGGGGCTGGCTTAGAGTTTCAGAAGTTTAGTCCATTATCATTGCAGGAAGCATGGCAGCATACAGGAAGACACACTGTTGAAAGATCTGAACATTCTACATCTTGATCTGAATGAGGCTGTGATACTGGGCATAGCTTGAGCTGAAATGAAAATCTTACGTCAGCAATGACAGGCATCTTCCATCAAAGCCACACTCATTCCAACAAAACCACACCTTCTAGCAGTGCCACTCTCCATGAGCCAAGCATTCAAACACATGAGTGTATGGTGGCCATACCTATTCAAACCACTACAATACCCAACGAATCTGAGTAGGCAAACCATATGCTTGTCCACAGCTAGCGCTATGTACAATGTTACATGATGGAATCAGCCTTGGTGGCCATCAGTGAATGGACAAATAAAAACATGTGGTATGTATGCACACTGAAGTTCTATTCAGCCATAAAGAAGAATACAATTTTGTCATATGCAGGGCAGTGCCTGTAGCTGAAGACCATGAAGTTAAACAAAATAACCTGGACCTCCTAAAGAAAAGTGTCCCATATGTGGAATTCAGAGGCAAGAGGAAGGATATAACAGTCAATGAAGCCTCTTGGGAATGTGGAAGGGGAGACGGAGTGAGAGAAGGAAGGGTGATAGGGAGTGTCTGGGATTAGAGCTGCTACATGCAGGTACAGCAATGCCAGAATGCAATCCATTATTCTGTGTAATTAACGTGAACTAATAAAAAATAAAACAAAACATTTATTAAAATGAAAAGAACATTGGAGTAGCTAACATCGGTTATTACCTTATTGCAGTAATTACTCTGAAATCTTATTTCTCCACTTTATTTCTGTGTTGAGTAATTAATTAGAAGTGGTTAATTGGTAAGGAATGATTAATGGTTTCCAAGTCTTAATTCCACAAATGTAACACCATCAAGGTACTTACATAAATTGACATTCAGAAAATCTATGTTCTTGGGAGCTCTGTGTACACACTTTTCTTGGAATATAGCAAGATAGGAAATATTGAAATGACAGATGAAACCTACCTTACTTGAATAGGTTATTTCATCTTGTTTACAAAGAAAGAGAATTATAGGAAGGCTAAGGTATGAAATGGTGAGTCGGGGCTCTCAGGCTGTGCATGACTTCTCGTGTCCTTTCTTCTGTAAAAACCATTTCCTGCATCACTCTGAATGGCACCATACCTGCCACTCATGCAGTAAGATAGAACTGCTGTTCTCTGATGTAGAGAGGGAGAGTCGAGGCTGTTTCTTCAAACATTTTAAAGAAGGACAGAAACAATATAGAAGAAAGGGTTTTAAGTGAACATTGCCTCCTGTAATCTGACATAGACGCTCTAATACAAATCCTAGGGGCTGCACCTCTCAGGCTAAAAAGACAGGTCCATTTTCAAATGGTGCAGTGGGGTTTGAAGAAAATTCCATTTCTGAAAGTGGAATTTTTTTCCTCCCACTGAAGCTTCGTTCAGTAGAACTCCGGAAAGTTTTTAGAGATGCTAAAGTCCCACATCTGCTTGATATTGCTTCTTTCACTGTCCTTGGCCTGGCTTATTTCTAAGAACTACAGAACAATTTCTTGGAGAAAATTTAATGGCTTTCAAATTATATTGGAATCCAGCCAACTTCAATGGGAGCTTTTCTGAGAAATCCTATTCGAATTTGGTTCCAAGAGATTTAAAAATGTGTGTCAAACTCAGTTATAGGAGAAACACTATTTAAACCATACAGTCGGCTTCTTCATGATGATCAAGAAAGCCACCATCGCCTAGCAGGAGACTGGGGTCAAAACTGAACCTTTGAATTTCACTCATTTAGTGATTTTTCTTTCGAATTCTTGTTTGTTTGAACAAATAGAGCCAATTACATTAGAATGAAATGCTATTTGTGAAAATTCATAATGTACATAGTTTAGTATTCCATGAATATATTTAGAACATTTAGAGAGAAGAGAGAAGGGGGAAGAGGAGAGAGAGAGAGAGAGAGAGAGAGAGAGAGAGAGAGAGAGAGAGAGAGAGAGAGAGAGAGAGAGATATGGGGGAGAGAGAGAGGCAGAGGGAGAGGGAGAGGGAGAGGAGGAGGGAGAGGGAGAGGAGGAGGGAGAGGGAGAGGAGGAGGGAGAGGGAGAGGAGGAGGGAGAGGGAGAGGGAGAGAGAGAGAGAATATAAATTCAAGTCCAGGGAAGTACGTATCTTAAGAAGGGAATTGTTCTTTGTATTTAACTGTTCGTTCACTATTAGGCTCAGCCTCATACATGCTCAGAATTGCCAAAGCTGTTTGGGAAAAACTGTCTCCAGCAAGTAGGTTAAGTCTTTCATTCCTTGCTTTCCTTTGGGTCCATGAGGGAATGCATGCAGGGTCCCACTGTGAGCAAACTGGTTTTCCCAGGAGCAGAATGAGTGATTCTGGAGGACAAGGGGTGGTTCTCACTTGTGAAATGCAAAGACAACCTAAAAAACACTGTCCTGACACACCTGACAGAGCAGCAGGCGAGGAGGACACCCTGGGGGCAGCCTAGGTACAGGCAGGACGATGGTCATCGTTGGTGTCTTCAGGACTATGCACTGGAAGTGAGTTACCATCATTGATAGTGCCACTCATCCTTCAATGCCTTTCCAACCTTTGCCTTCCAGCTTTGCAGTCCCCAGAGTCTGGAGACTCCCTGAGCATAGAGTTCATCTTTATCGCTATTGTCTTTGGCAAAAAGACAATTTTATTGCTATAGTTGGAGGCCTTTTGTGTTCTTATTGTTGACTGTGTTTGTATTTCTGAAATTATATTCCACTGTATTATGAAAATTAGTTCAAAGGGAACAGTGTATGAGGCAGAACTTTCTTTCTCCTTTCATCCCTTCCTCCATCCCTCCCTCTCTCCTTCTCCCTCTCCCTTCCTTCCTTCCTTCCTTCCTTCTTTCCTTCCTTCCTTCCTTCCTTCCTTTCTTCCTCCCTCCCTCCCTCCCTTCCTTCCTTCCTCCCTTCCTCCCTTCTTTGTTTGTTTGTTTCTTTCTTTCTTTCTTTCTTTTTTCTTTCTTTCTTTCTTCCTTTCTTTCTTTCTTCCTTTCTGACACCTAGCTGAATATGATGACAGAATTGAAACTAGGGTTTACTTCTTTTGCTTCTTAATTTGAGTATATTAGAGGATTCTACACATGAATACTGTGTTTATATCATTTCCACCCCTCCCTCACCCCTCACTGCATCCTCCGCACTCCATCTCAAATCTATGACTTCTTTATTATTGTTGTACACACACACACACACACACACACACACACACACACACACACACACACACACACACAGAGCTTACTGAGTCATTTAGTGTTTCTCAAATGTACGTGTGTTTGGGATTTGATTTTATGGGGCTCTTTAAAAAATCAGAAACGATTTATTATTATTATTATTATTATTATTATTATTATTATTATTATTATTATTATTAGTGAGGCATAAGTATTTGAATGTGAGCACTATAATTTCATAGTACACACATGTAGATTAAAGGGTAGATTTGATGGAGTCAGTTTTCTCCATTTACTTTGTGATGAAGCAGAATCTCTTGTGTTTTTCTTTCCCTGAGAACTCTAGGCTAGTTGGCCTGTGAGTTTCTAGGCAACATTCCCACCTCTGCCTTCTCTCTCACTGTAGATTACAGATGCATGCCATTGTAAAAACACGGAGACTAGGGTCTAAACTCATGTCAGGCTTGCTCAGCAAATGCTTTTGTCCACTGAGTTATCCCACCAGCCTGGGTTTCTAAATTTCATATTCTGCTTTAGTGAGGGGAAACATTTGTCTTTTTGACAAAAAATATATTACGTATAAAATATATGCATGTTCAAAGAAGTAGTGTTTGTATTTTTGAAATCTTTTAGGATATTTTCCTATGGGTCATGTAATACTGTTAATGAAACAATCTTTTTCCGGTATTATTAATTCCTTTCAGTATCTTGTGAGACAAGAAGACCAGACTTGAGGCAGACTGTGTGTGTGGGTGTGGGTGTGTTTGGGTGTGTGTGTACATGCATGACAGGTAAAATCCAGGGGTTGATGTATTAGTTCATCAGTTTTCCATCTTATTTTTTGAAACAGTATATCTGCATTGCAGTTGGAGCTTTCTGTTTCTATTAGACTGACAGTCTGTGATCCCTTGAGATTTACCCTCTACTAGTGTAGCAGAGGTATGCTACCATATCTTGTTTTTATGTGAGCTCTGGAGATCTGAACTGTGGTCTTCATATGTATATAGCAAGCATTTTACCCACTGAGACATCTCCCCTGCTCCTGAAATCAGACCTGGTGATTCTAAGTCCCGGTGAGCCCAGCCAGCTGTGTGTGGTTCTCAGCATTGTTCTTAAACACAGTGAGGCTTCATTTCTTTATCTATAAACTCAAAACATAAACACTGAGTTGTTCATTGAGTTTATCAGTCAAAAGGCTATCTGAGTAGGTGTTTGCTGTTTTTACTGTGTTACTCACAAGTCCATCTGAATGCCTCAAGGAAGTCCTGAACATGCACTTGGAGTTGGTAGTTTGCAGTGGATTCAACAACTGTGTTGAACCTGATTAGAGTTCCAGGCATTGTGCTAGGTAAAGGCAACTATCACACTAAAGGACAAGTTGCAGCATACAGAGTATGAGAATAAAGCCGTATTCAAGGCATATCGAAGGAGACCGCCTGGGAAGAAGGCATAAATGATAGCTTCCCTGAGTAAGTGTCTTATACATGGCATTCAGGGATTCTGATTTTATAGACTATCACCACCACCACCACCACCACCACAACCTACCTACCTACCACCACCACCACATTTCCACCACCATCACTACCTACCTACCACCACCACCTGCCTACCACCACTACCACCAGCACTACCACCACCACAACCTACCTGCCTACCACCACCACAACCTACCTGCCTACCACCACCACCACCACCACCACCCCACCCACCTGCACCCCCATCGCTACCTACCTACCTACCTACCACCACCACCACCACCACCACATTTCCACCACCATCACTACCTACCTACCACCACCACCACCACCTGCCTACCACCACCACCACCACCACCACCACTAACAACAATAACAAAGAAAAAAAAAAGACAAATAAATAGGAAGTTACTACAAACAGGTTGTTACAACTGAACAAGTCAATGGAAACATCATATTTATTGATCACTGGGCACTTATGCACTTGGAGAAAGAAGCATGATTTGAAGGACCAGAACATTTCCAGTTTATTTATTACTCTGATATAAACCTAAGGGGTTAAATGTTAAATTAGTTCAATCAGTAGGTTTTGGAATCCAGGTGTTGGTCTGCATCTCACAACCCTTGTCTACCAGGCCTTATGCATGTTTTCAGAATCGTATTTATCTTTAAAATGTGGGGATGAGGAAAGATGACCCCTATAGAGTGGACAGACTGACCCCATGAGAACTGTCTGGATGACTTCCATTGGCTCACCCATTCTGTGCTCTTCCTGGTATCTTGGTGTTCAGCACACATTTGTGGCAGGGCCTCAGTAGTGCAGACTCTATTCCCATGAAAGCTCTAATCTCTTTTATCTTCCCATATTTTGTTGTCCATCTAAATTGATGAGACACAGCTATGACATCAGAACACCGAGAGATTGTCTTTTCTCTACTCATAGCAATAGGTCACAACTAGCAAGGCCAAAGTGTTCATGCTGCCAAATTGCCACTCTTGTGTAATTCTGTTATGAGGATAAAACAATTGACTTCTGTGGTTCTTCGGACCTTCTATTGATGAATGCTGGGGCTCATCTTAACGAGGAAACATTGGCTTGTGTCGGTAGCTACAGTTCTGGGCTATCAGGGGATAATAACTCAGGTGCCAGCCATGGGCTTGCTTCTCTTCTTTCTACTGACTCATTTTATCAGGAGAATCATTCTATGGCCCATCTCATCACTAAATGAGCACTCTCTGCACAGTGTACTGGATCTGTCTCTGTAGTGTATGGTGTGTTAGGAGGTACATGAGCATGAGAGAGAGAGAGAGGACCACAGTCCCAAGGCAGCAGCATTCCCTAACATGTTTCTCACCACTTTTTTTTTTTCTTCTTCTCTTATACTTGGCACCAAGAGAAGCCATATCCCTTGGGAAGAATCAACCTAGAGTAAGTGCCTGGGTGTGAGCAGTCTAGCCAAAGAGCATAAAATAGTTCATGAATGATGCGCTGACCTGAAATGAGAAGCAAATGCAATTTATTATGTAGTTCTGTACTGTTGCCTGTTGAGGCAGTTTAGAAACTTATCTATGCCTGAGTTTTCTACTAGTAGAGCAGATCGTTTAAAAGCACAACATCTCTCATTTTTCAGTCTTTTAAAGACACAAATGGGGGCAGCTGTGCTCTCCTTGGGTAGGGGAAGGTAAATCAACATGTTTTGGGATCCTAATAAGGGTTCTCTTTCCTCTGGCAGGACAGCTGTAGGAGAGTAAGTCCTTTACATAATGACTTACAGTTCTTCTGAGATGAAGGAGCCAAAAGTCTTAACCAAATTTGGTAGTTCACAGTAGACCCATGAGAGTCCATTACTTGGGAAGGTCGTCCACAAAGCAACAGTATGCAGGAAGGACCTGGCTGACTGGTGGCCCAGATGAACCTAAATCCTGAGTTGGTCATGGGGTCAGAATCCTGTCAGGATCTGTGGTCCCTTCCAAGCTTCACATGTCTATCCTACCTGTGAGTTTGATTCTAATGATCCTGGAAGCAAGGACACTGGAGTGAGGTCCTGATTCCTTCTGAACTAAATTTGGAATATTTGGAAGCTTCAGGGAGAGGGACTCCCTTGGGGAGTCTTAGACGTCTACAAATAAGGAAATGAGATGACACAGCGTTTAAAAAAGAGAGAGAAGAGTTTGTGTGACTATTTTTGATGGTTGAGTTCCATGTAAGAAACGTTTTTATAATGAAAAATAACCCAGTTTTTCTTCATAAAGGAAGTGCCCCAGCCACTATGGAAAAAGAACATCCATGATACGCGGAGGGCTTAGGTTTCTTCTTTGTATGGCTATCAGGACTTGCTATGCTCACTAAATGTTGGTGCGTTTTGCTTTTGCTTCCAATAGAGAGACAGCATTTGGGCCTCGTGTGTGGTCAACTCAGTGTCCACATCAGTGCAGCATCACTTAGAACCAGCGGAGTGATACCGTGTTCCTCCCTCACCCATCTCCGCTAAGAAATTAGAACTTTGCTTGTCAGCGGATTTCCAGGCAACCTTGTAACTCAACTGTTCTGAGTTTATGCTGCTTTCCTCATCACAGAATCGCTTCCACTTGCATGGAATATAGATCTGTGGCTGTGTTTTGAGACAAGGTCTCTCCCTCTCTCTCTCTCTCTCTCTCTCTCTCTCTATATATATATATATATATATATATATATGTGTGTGTGTGTGTGTGTGTGTGTGTGTGTGTGTGTGTGTGTGTGTGTGTGTGTAAGCGTATGTGTATGTGTATATGTATATGGATATATGATGTATATGTATATCTTTCTGATCTTGGGTGCTCTGAAGCTCACTAGGTTGACCAACTGCCCTCAAACTCACTGCAATATTCCTTCCTTTGCCTCCCAATTCTTTCAATGGTCTTCTCTGAGGACTCTTTCTTCTCTTCTTCTGTAGTGGTGGTGCCTTACCTCCCACCTCTCCACCTTCCCCTGCCCCCACTGCCTCCCTGTCTGGCCTGTAGACTGCACGGTGTTCTCTGTGATGGCCTCTTTCTCTCAAGCGATAGCAGCATTCCCTTCAGTATACTGAGATATCACACATCACCCACATGTTCAGAAAATGTTACGTCCTACATGGATATGACTGTAATATCCCCCTCACATCATAACAGACGTTCTACATAATACTGGCCATTGCTTTTTAGTCAGTTAATTTTCAGTTTTAAGTCAATAATCACTAGCAGTATTTATTGTCTCAAAAGGAAGTAGAAAGGATTTTGTTCTCAAGAGACACATAGATAAAAAAGAGGGTAAAGGCTGCAGCTCTCGGTGAACTGCAGCTGCCAACACTTGTTGCTTTGGATTTCATAGCCTATCGCCTTCACCTTCATATGGGAAGAACAGTCTTTACACCCCAAGGAGGGAGATTTTCCAGTTGCTTTTCAGTCACTAGCTATACAACACTAACTTCTCACAGAAATTTCTCTATAAACATTCAGGCAGGAGAGTGGACCGGTGAAACATATGAACATAGGCTGCTGGATTAAAATGTGAAGTATTGCTTTATCTAGACTGTAGACAGTGTTTTCCCTGCTTTTGAAACACATAACAATGACTTAATGACCAAACTGCATAGTGAGGAAATGGGCGGGACTCTTTGCCGAGGCACACTGAGTACAGAATTAAACCACAAGGGGACTTAATGGCCACTCAGGGATTAAAAGTCTCATTTCCTTACATAGGACAAGTCCCTCTTTGGACAGGATGTTGCTTTGTAGGAGGTTATCTAGAATATAAGCATTACCTAACAATAGTCCCTTCAATTCTTTCTCCTGGCATTCCAAATTAATCACACCCTATCAGACAATATTGCCTTATTATGAAGTGACACATGGTGTGGGGGATGTATTGTCCTGGTTTTAGAGATGCAGAAATTTCCGAAGAGCGGTTTCCCTTCTGGGGCTCCATAAGAGCCAGGAGGTATTATTGTCCACCGAGATGTTCAGAAAGCAGGATAACATTGGGCTTGCATGATGTTTGAGGTCAGCAAAGCTTATGATGATGGTCTTACTGAATACTCACCATATACACTGCTGTTGTCTTTAACACGGACATGGTCCAACATGACCTGAGGTTTCAGTGGGCAGATTTGTGTCATCCAGTGCAGGGCTTGTTGGATGATAGAAAGGCTATATAGATGATACTGGAAAGCCTACTAATATTGCATACTCTTTTATTGCTGTTGCTAAAAGTACAGTTAACGTTCTGACGTCTCCTCAAAAGGGAAGGGCCCAGATGCAGTGCTGACATCAATTTATTCAGTAATTGGTTACTGATCTCCTGACTGCGTTCCTGTCACCATATTGATGCCCAAGAAAACCCTGTCCTGGAGGTAGAGGGAGATGCCTCAGTCAATAAACTTCCCGAAGTGCAAGCTTAAGGACCTGCTTTGGATGTGTAAGATGCACATAAAAATCAAGAGCATGTGCCTATAATTCCGGTACTGGGAAGGCAGAAGGGTCTCTGAGGGGGCTTGCTGGAAAGCCAGTCTAACCCATTCTGTGAGCATCGGTTTGAGCCCATTCCATGAGCTTCAGTTTCAGTGGGAGAACCTGTCTCGAAAAGTAAGGTAGAAAGCAACTGAGGAGAACATTCACATCAACTTTTGGCTCCACAGACAGGAACACACAGGAACATACCTCCTACGCACACACTCATTCGCAGACACAAAAACCCATCCCTTCTTCGAAGCATACTCTATTTATAATCCAGATTCTTTCCCAGAAGCCCCACGAATAGAATAAACTTCTTGTTCAAAAACAAAAAAAAGTCGATGGACATTTTGAGGTGTACAGGTATTTTGAAGGAAGTGGTCTTGAATGTGAAAGCTAACAAAGGGAGAGAGAGAGAGAGCTAAAAAGTTGAGGTGAAAAGGTCCTGATGTGAGAATGTCCACGGGAAAGATGTGACAGGGTTTTGGCAGCCCAACACTGAGAATGAAAGAGCCCTGTTAGCTGAATCCAAGCATGTACAGGAAGGATACAGAGAGGTTAAGGAACAAGGCAAGACTGGGCACTGAACTATTAAACCCTAAATCTACTGACACAGTTAAGGGGTCAATTTATAATTTAATAACCAAGCAGTTGAGTAGCAGCTACTGTGACAGGAAGTTGGAGACTCTAGGGGCAGAATCAGGCACAGCCATAGACCTCCAAAAAGCAAAACCCAGGTCTACAATAGACTTGACCACAGATGCTACGATCTGGGCATGGAATCTGCAATTTATAATTAACTGGGATAATGGAAACCAGTTTTGGGGAGTCCTGTCTCTCAGGCATGTAGGCAGATGGAGTGAGGGCCCAGCCCACTGGGCACAACAGGTGCCTGTTCCACCCCCACCCTGGAGCTGGCACCTCATTCTGGTAAGTGGCTTTCATAGTGAGTAGACATGTCAAGACCCAGAACCTCAGCTTACTTTGTAGGGAGAGTTATTTGCTGATTTTTAATATTAATCCACCTGGTTGACCTCAGGTAGCATTTAAGCGCCACTAACCGAGGTAAGAACTGCTTGTGTCATCCTGACGGCCCTCACAGCAGACTGTTCCTCTGTACACTGTGTTGTCTGATTTTGTCACCAGACACAAACTCCTCTTACAGCCAATTGCAAATTTATAGTTTCAGAGTGTAAAATAATACCTGCCGGTTGATGTGGGTACAGATATCCCCCGTTCCTCATCTAGGAATCATTCCTGATTCCACCCTTTCATGGCAAGAATATTTGTAATATAAAAAGTACCCAGCGATTTCATAGCCTTTAAGGCTATCTTAAAACCATATCCCCCATTTCCCTTTCAGCCTAGAGGCAAACACTCGGATGGGAATGTCTTCTTGATTAGAAGTGCTTGTCCTGTGGCTGACCTTGTTTCTAAACGTAGACCACTCAGACCTCCTTGCTGCTCTCTTAGCTTCCCACGGTCACGTAGGCCTCCACTCTTGCCTGGCCCCCATCTTGGAGCTGGGCAGACAGACAGCTCTCTATGTAAAAAAAAAAAAAAAAAAAAAAAAAACCTTTCCTTTTAAACACAAGCTGGAGGTTTGGTTCCCAGAACCCTGTAGAAGAGGGGTTCTCACCCTTTAGCACAGTTCTACATGTTGCGGTGACTCCCCCCAGGAAAGATCTGGCCTCATTTCGCCCCACATACCATAAAATTATTATCATTGCTACTTCATAACTATAATTTGACTACTGTTATAAATCATAATGTAAGTATCTAATATGCATGAGGTCTGAGAGGCAACTGCTGTGAAAGTGTTGTTGGACCCCCAAAGGGGCTACAACCTTCTGGAAGAAGCTGGGTAGGGGTGCACACTTATATCCTCAGCACTGGGAAGGAACAGGCAGAGATCCTTTGGTCTCACTGGTCAACCCTAGCCTAAACAGTGAGCCCCAACAGAGGTGCCCTTTTCCCAAACTCAAGTTGGATAGCACCTGAAGAGTGACACTTGCTGTCAACCCTTGGTGACTTCATGCATGCATACACATAAATATACAAGCATATACATAGACAGACAGAGAGAGAGAGAGAGAGAGAGAGAGAGAGAGAGAGAGAGAGGGAGGGAGGGAGGGAAGGAGTGAGGGAAGGAGGGAGGGAGAGAGGGAGAGAGGGAGAGAGGGAGAGGGAAAGAGGGAGAGGGAGAGGGAGAGGGAGAGGGAGAGAGAGGGGGAGAGGGAGAGGGAGAGGGAGAGGGAGAGAGAGAGGGAGAGGGAGAGGGAGAGGGAGAGGGAGAGGGAGAGGGAGAGGGAGAGGGAGAGAGAGAGAAGTAGGTGGGTACATGGGATTCTGTTTCTTTGTTAAATATAGAAGAAAGTATGCCCACATATTTCAGCAGGTTTTCTCCAGCCTTTCCAGACACAAGAGCAATATTGTTATTTTTGCTTTTATGCTACCAGGTTTCAAGAGGGGGGGAGGGAGAGAGAGAGAGAGAGAGAGAGAGAGAGAGAGAGAGAGAGAGAGAGAGAGAGAGAGAGAGAGAGAGAGAGAGAGAGAGAGAAGGAAAAAAGAAAATAAGCAGAGCCTCAAGTTGCTTTTTCAATTAGCGGAGTCTTTCTTTTCACAAGAAAGGTTGGAACAAGAGGACTGCCTGAAAGCTCTCACCCTCCATGCTGGTGAAACCCATGCCCAGTGCTTCCAGAACATCTTTCTCTGCACAAGCATTCTAAAGCTACTAAATGGACAAAGCATCTTAAAAGGACGGCCTACGGCCCTACTGTGCTTCGTAATCCAAGTGCGGCCGGCGTGAGCAGAGCTGCGGAAATCAGAAAGGTTCTTCTGGCTTTGTACGGCCCATCATTCAAGTGTTTAAAAACCCCGAGTGTGTTCTTTCTATGTGAAGTGCTCCCATTAATGCTAATGAAAGCCACACATTTACCTCAAAGCCACAAATGGTGCCTCAATCTCCCCCCAGGAATTCTAGATGATAAGAAAAGATCTGGCCTCATTTCGCCTTTGTAGTGAGGCAGGATGGGATCCTGGAGCCAGGGCGGCATCTCAGTCGGCTTGAATTTAAACTCTCTATTGGCTGACGCTGGGGAAATCCTACCGGCAGGTTACACACACAGGGCTATAGTATCTGCTTCATGCTTTTCTGACTTGTTCCTTTTCTCCTCCCCTATGAAAGAGAAGTTAAAAACTCGTTTTTATTTTACAAGTTAAAATGGATTTAGACGTTTTTGTTTGTTTCCATAAGCACCAACCCGCTCATTTACTGACTAACTCAAAACCAGTTTTCACAGGCTGGGATCTGAGGTCAGGAGATGACACAAGACATAGCAAAGGCTCAGAAAAATCGTCCGTTCTGCACCTTTATAGGAAGGGCCTTCTCACATTCCAGTTGAGGCGAAATGCTTCTGAAGTTGATGGGTTGAGTGCATTTCCACAGATTTATTTTCCAGTTCTCATCAAAATCAACAGCTAAAGCCTCATCACCAAGAGTGACAGAAGCCACTCACCATAAAGGGGTATCAGGAACAAGATTGACTTTTTGTTTTCAATTATTTTTTAATCCGTCTATATGGTGACTCTTTTATTATTATTATTATTAATTATTATTATTAATCTTTTTTCACACTCCAGTCACTATCCCTCTCCTGGTCCACCCATTCCTCATTCCATAACTCTCCCCCACCCATTCCCAACAGGATGTTTCCATCAGACATCTATCCCTACTCCCTGGGGCCTCAAGTCTCAAGGGCCAGGTGTGTCCTCTCCCTTTGAGGCCAGATGAGGCAGTCCTCTGCTGTTTCTGTGCGGGGGGCCTCATATCAGCTGGTTTGTGCTGCCTGGTTGGTGGCTCTGGGTCTGAGAAATCTGAGGGGTCCAGGCTAGCTGAGACTGCTGGTCTTCCTCTGGGGTCACCCTCCCCCTCAGCTCCCTCCAACTTTTACCTAAAACAACCAAAGGGGTCCCAAGCTTCTGTTCATTGGTTGGGTGTTAAATATCCTTTCAGCTGCTTGTTGGGCCTCTCAGAGGGCAGTCATGCTACGCTCCTGTCTGTAAGCACATCACCACAGCATCAGCAACAGGGTCAGGCCTTGGAGCCTCCCCTTGAGTTGGATCCCAATCTGGGCCTGTCACTGGACCTCCTTTCCCTCAGGTCCTTCTCCATTCTTGTCCCTTCAGTTCTTTCAGGCAGGAACAACTCTGGGTCAGAGTTCTTTACTGAGAGATCGCAATCCCATCTCTCACTTGATGCCCTGTCTTTATACTGGAGGTGGGCTCCACAAGTTTCCCCTCCCCACTGTAGGGCGTTTCATCTAAGGTCCCTCCCTTTGAGTCCTGAGAGTCTTTTGCCTCCAGAGTCTCTGGTACATTCTAGATGCCCCCCCCCACCTCCTACATACTGAGGTTGCCTGTTTCCACTTTTTCTTGCTGGCTCTCAGGGCTTCCGTCCTGTTCCCTGACTGCCCCTTTCCCCTCTCCCATCCAGGTCCCTACCTCCCTCTGCCCCCCCATTTGCTTTTCTTCTCCCTCCCAAGTGGGATTGATTAAAGCATCCTCACTTGGGCCGTTTGGCTTGTTAACCTTCTTGAGTCCTGTGGAATGTATGCAGGGTATTCTGTACTTTTTGGCTAATATCCACTTATTAGTGAGTACGTACCATGCATGTCTTTTGGGGTCTGAGTTACCTCACCCAGGGTGATATTTTCTAGTTCTGTCCATTCACCTGAAAAACTCATGATGTCCTCATTCTTAATAGGTGAGTGGTATTCCATTGTGTAAATGAACCACATTTTCTGTATCGATTCTTCTGTTTTGGGACATCTGGGTGGTTTCCAGATTCTGGCTATCACAAATAAGGCTGCTGTGAACATAGTGGAACACATGTGCCCCTGTGGCATGGTGGGGCATCTTTTGGTTATATTCCCAAGAGTCATATAGCTGGGTCTTCAGGCTACTTTGAGAATTTTAAGATAGCTTAGCATTTTGCTCCGAAGGTGGGGGAGAGGTTTTGTGTGTGGCAGGGTGAACAGGGGGCTCAAGCACTTTGAACAGAGCCTCTGGTGATTTAGCTTGTGGCTTAAGGACCCAAGATTTTAACCTCTCCTCTATGGGACTTTCGAGCATGGATCTTCATTTGCTAAGCTGTGGGTCTCTTACACTTAAGTCTGCCCCATAGACTCCAGTCTACACAGCACTACAAAATCCTTCAGGCCCGGCTCAAGAAGCAGGGACATCTCCTCAGCTTATGCTGACTGCCTATTATTCCTTCTCAATACCTAAGTCCAGGCAAAGTACTGCAAATTACACTAACCCCCTGGAGTATATTCTCATCATTATTTTGAATAATAATTTTTGTCCATTTAAAATTTATAAAATGTGTGAATGATAAAGTTAAAAAACACCCACTTTTCCACCATAAAGAATAAAACAAAACTATATTACATTCTTACATTGCTTTTCCTGTAATAAATTATATTGTATGTATATATGCATGTATGCATGTGTGTATAAATGTAACATATGTAATATGTTATATTGCTTATTCTGTCAAAGAGGAGAGCACTGTAAGAAAATATAAGTCCCCTTTAATTCCATTCTTACATCTGAAACAGATTACCCAGGAGCATCTCTTATGAAAAGTAGGTACTTTACAGCTCACTGGATGCAGCTTATGACTGTGTATGACCTCTCTGTATAGCTCCTATTTTACATGTTCTGGTGTTTTTTCCTGTATATATATCTGTGACTGGTACCCACAAAGGACATAAGAGGGCATGAAACAATTGTGAGCCACCACCTTGCGCCCGTGGGAGTGGAATCCAGATCTTGAACAGCATGCTCCTAACTCCTGAGCATCTCCCTGGCCCCACCATGCATACTGGTTTCTGTCATTTATTTCAATCTACACCTAATTTGATTGTTCTCTTTTTCTCAACGTGATTCCCATCCATGCATTATTCTTGTTTATGTTTACATTTTATTTATTCCTGGTTTGATGTACATTGAGATTGTTCTTATTGGAAGATGTCAGTTTCCTATCTTTTAGCTTGTCTGGGAGTTTGTTACACACATACCTTTATTTTGCAGACAGGGAAGGTTTGATACAAGGTTAGGATTCCACCTGGGGCAGCCATTCACTTTCAAAAATTCCTCTTCGCTGTTTAGACCTTTGTTTGGCTACATTTTCAACTTTTTCTTTGTCTTTCCTTCATTCACCCGCACACTTCATTTTCTTACCAGCTCTCCAGAATCATGTTCCATCTGAAAGGACCGTTCTGGTCACTCAACCAATATTTCTTCCCCAAGGCACTTTTCTCAGAAATAACACAAGCAAATCTGATGGAAAGAAAACACAGGGGAAAACCTATTTTTTAAATGTCAACTCCCAGGGTTGATATGAATGGCTTAGGTTCAAGGAGTGACAAGTCATGTATTGTCATTTGGAAGCAGAAATTGCCAATCTGCAACCCCTGGTCATCAAGCCGTTAGAGATATGACTGCATAATTATTTCCTAAGTGAGAGCAGCAGACATATTCTTTCCATCCTGGGTCGGACCTTACCAATGAGTATTCTGAGATTGTAGTCAGGGAAGTCACCCAAAGGAATAATAAAGAAAGTGATAAGAAGAATGACCCAGATGGGAAGAGTTTTTGTCATACAATTTGATTAGGTTAGAAACTCCTCAACAGAAACACTCAGCTGATAAACATGCTCATTGGCACAGTAGGAAAACATGTGATTAACATGATATGCATGTATTAAGGAAACCTTCTTGTTCCTTCTGCCAAAGAACAACACAGGCTCTCCACTGTCATTACACCCATTAACATAGTTGCTCCTCCCCAAACTCAGTCATGCTCACACTGGGCGTTTTACTCCTTCAAGATTCTGGTAGTTTGGATGGGAATAACTCCCATTGACTACTATATTTGAAAGCTTGGTTACCAGGGAGTGGCACTGTTGGGAAAGGACTAGGAAGTGTGGCCTCCTTGCAATGAGTGTGACCTTGTTAGAGGAGGTGTGTCACTGGGAGAAAGTCTCGAGGTTTATGACCCAGACCCAGTCTCAGTTTGTCTCTCTCCCTGCACCCCTCCCTCTCTCTGACTGTGGATCAGGATGCAGGTCTCAGCAACCGCCTGTCTGCTGCCCCATTCCCTGATGTGACGATGTAAGCCAGACCCCAACAAAATGCTTTTTTAAATGTGTCCTCTTGGTCATGGTGTCTCTTCACAGCAATAGAATAGTGACTAAGACAAAGATAAAATGTTAACTTAAATTCAGGAAACAGAAAGGACAGGCCAGACTCCACTGTCCTCTTTTGGGGACACAACCACAAAGGATTAGAATCCCCACAGAGGTCCCCTTTCTTACAGATCCACAGCTCCTCTCAATACGAACAACTGAGAACCACGCTTTTACCAAAGACCTTTGAGGAACTTGTATTTTAGTGGTCTGTGCCCAATAGTAAGCATATTTTAAAATTAGAACAAAAGCAGAATGCCCTTAAACCATTTGGGAATACATAAATATATAAATATTAATTCTCTGAAAGAAGGGCCTGGAGCCGTGAGGTTCCCAGTGAGAGTGAGAGAAAAATGAGGTGACAGTCGGAGAAAGCCATGACCAGTAGCCACGTGATCAATCATCCAGGGCTATGCTGGCCCAGTGACTCCTCCGTGTGTGGCTGAACTCATCTGTAAGCCCAACCAGCTTCTTCCACAACACATCACTAGAGGCTTGTGTTAGAATGAGCTAGGACCTGTTAGCAAATTCTGATTAGATATTTTAATTAGGCCAGTCAAACTAATGAGTTCTGATTGCTGGACCTTGATGTTTTGATAGTTGGTCCTTAGTGATCAGTTTTACGAATGAGTCTAGAGCCAGCTAAAAGAATGTAATCTAACAGTTTAGAAGGGGAAAAGCATAGTGGGCAGAACCCGTTGACAGCATGTGTGCCATACTTGGGCCTGCTACAGCCTTTCAGAGATAATCATCTTTCAGGCATAACCATCTTTCAGGTACTTTTATGTACCCTGTAAAGTGCACATACTAAAGCACTCATCCGAGTTGATTAGTGAGCTATAAATTAATGAGATCCAATTGTTTTGTTGAGAAATGTACATAAAAATTGACTTTTATTCATTTCCATCATTATAATTATTATTTAATTTGAGGAAACGAGCTTGATCTAATAGTTACCTCTAGACTAGGTCTTCATGTGTTGACTTTTGCATCTTTTGATCATAATGACTTTAATAAATATTCTGTTTTTCCTTTATGTTCCATGTTAAACATTAAAGCCATCTAAAATAGTCCAGTTTCAACAAGTCAATTCATATGGCTTGTAAGCTTTAATTAGTCCATGTGCTTGGACGCCTGAGTTGGAAAGCTATACTTGTTTTCTTTGCCAGTGGCTCTGTGCATGATGTCTCTTTATTCCTATGATTTTATGTGATTGAAATGCCACTAGCAGGACAATGGCAATACAGTTTTTTTTTCATAAGCACAGCGATGCCAATTATTTGTGGTATTGGTCCTGATTAAATGAACTCTTACAGATTCCAAGTGACTGACCACAGAGACATCATCCTGAGGTCTTCCGTGACTCCTTCTGATGCCGCTGAAAGCCTCAGATGAGGGAAAAAGAAATATTGGAAATGACTTGTAATGTTTTTATAAGAATTTGCAATTGTGCCTCCTTGAGTTTGATATTCATTCCAACAAAAAGAGAAAGCCAAATTGCAGTAGGTCGTAAGAGCGCCTCGTTCCTCTCTCCTCCCATGGCTAGCCAGATGCCCAGCCTTATGAACTCCTTTCCTACTTCATTATGCATAACAGCCAGCATTTTCTAGTTAGCCATCTGATTATAAAATTGTTCCTTTGAGGAAGATGGTACTTTGAATTACACTATTTTTCTCCAAATGCCTCCAGAATTGAGAATATAACATCACTCAAGTAATATACATATCAGCTTACTTAAAATGCATTTCTTTTGAAACAGAGCAAATATTGTCTCTTTGCAAACGAATCACTAGATTTGCTCTTTTTCTCACTGCAGGGGACCAAAGCCAGACCCAGGCTTTAGATTTAAAAGCAGAATATATTTACCTGAGGAACTTAAAATTATTTTGAATCTATTATCTTCCCCCCTATTTCCCACCTCTGTAGTTCATCAAATTACTTCTTTCTTAAAGAAATACTTTGTTGAAAGAAAACAAAACAAACTGGGGATGGCAGAGGTAGAAATGGAATTTTCTTTCATTAATACACCAAATGTATCATGTTTGGCCTACTTTGAAGAGAAACTTGTTCATTTATTTTTTCTTCCTTGCTTCCTTTCTTCCTCCCTCTCTCCCTCTGCATCTCTCTCTCTCTCTCTCTCTCTCTCTCTCTCTCTCTCTCTCGACAGGTTTCTTTGTAGTCTTGGTTGTCCTGGAGCTAGTTCTGTAGGAACAGCAATGCTTCCCCTTCTGGCCCATGTGTTGGTGTTTATAGTGTGTGCAGAGAATGTTCACCAGGGCTTTCTTCCCTTTAGGCTCCATATCAGCAGACTACTTTCCTACAAGACTACTCCTACTGAATGAGTTAAGCCCATCTCCTTCATCCAACTGTACACCACACTCTGTCTCCTTGTTTATTTGTGAGTAATAACTGCCTGCTTGTTTAGCTGTGTGTAACAACCTGGGCTCTCTGTCTAACTGTAGTTACTAAACACACCGTGCTTTTGGGAATGGGAGGCTTTTCCACCAGAGATCCCAATGTACCTGTTCCCAGCCTTTCTGTCCCTGTTATTTCTGTGCCACCCCAGTCCTATCTATCCCTGACTCTCTGCCGGAATGGAGATTATTAGACACTGAGACCTTATAGACTTTTTGCCTACAGAAGGCCTAGTAGAGCCTTTGACAGAATTACTTCTACAGCTACATTCAGGGACCCAGGGATGAACCTCTGGGCCTCAAAAGTATGCCAATCCTGACTCCAGGAATTTTTTTTTTTTTTTTTTTTTTTTTTGAAATCTGGCTTGTTTGACAGGTTTAATGATCATCAAACCTGAAATTCTTTGAGCACTTCAAACAACTTATTATGGGACTGAACTAGTTGTAGAAGATTCTAATTAATTTGCTTAGGTTTTATCATGGTATTAATACAAGTTGGCTCAGCCATAATAAAAGAATCAGGAAGGGAATGGATGGCTCAGTGGTTAAGAGCACTGGTTGCTTTTCCAGAGGACCAGGGTTGGATTCCAGCACCCACAAGATGCTCAGTCACAACTAATTGTAACTCCAATTCCAGGGATTTAATCCCCTTTATTGGCCTTTGTGGGCACCTGGCACACACATGTTGCAGAGGTATATGTGCAAAAACATACTAATACACATAAAATTACAATAAAACTCTATAAAATTTTTGAAAATATTTTTTTTTCTGATGTGTGTTCTGAATCCTCTGAGACTGTAGTTACAGGCAATACTAAGGGATCGAACTCAGGCTTTCTGGAAAAGCAACAAGCACTCTTAAATGCTGAGCCCTGCCAGCAGAGAAGGAACAAATCCCTTCACTATATAGAAGGAATGGTATCTTTGTTTTCTCTTTCCTTGTCAGCTTCTGCTCACTGTGGTTGCAAGTATTTACTCATCTCTGACCGTTGGGTCTGTAATTGAAAGGATAAACAATAGAGCCTAACCCCTCCAAGGACCCCAAGCTTCCTCACTCTGAAGGAGCCTTAACCCCGTGCCTAAGTAGCCCTAAATACCTCAAATTCCAGACCCTGCTCTCTGCCAATAAATAGATATAAGGCCACACTCCTTGCTGTTCTGGAGCCTGCTTTCTGTATGAAACTGGATGTAAAGGTGTAGGACAGGCCCTTGGATACGTGAGCCAGGCCTAGGAAGTTAACAGAAGCTGACTAACCACTTATCTGGCTTCTGCAAACTGCTTGTACCATAGAAACCCCTTGCTCTAGTGACTTATCCTGAGTGCCATTGTCACCCCTACCCAGGAGACCAGGCAAATACAGACCTCCGAGACTATAGGGAACTGATGTTAGGTCCATGGAGCTCGGGCTTAGATAGTTTAACACGATTGGTCCCCGGAGCGCGGGCTTAGATGGTTTACAATGATTGGCCTAGAAAGTGCGGGCTTAGATAATTTAAAATGATTGGTTTGTGATTTGTGGGCTTTGCCATGATTGGTTTGGGATTTGCAGGCCTTGTGAACCCCAGAGCACTTGGAATAAAAATCCTCTTGCAGCTTGTATCAAGACTGCTTCGGGTGTCACCTCTCCTGGGACGGATGGAGCATGGGGGGGGGGTCCTCGATTTGACAATTTAACATAAGCAGGTGGGAACCTCTAATCTCATCCTTCTTTTTCAGGTTCTTTCTGAGAACAACACCAATTCTTCATTTATTTATCATGTTTGTCCTCATGCCTTGTTATGCCTTTGGTATTTCCATCTGCATGCATCCTTTCATTCCCTGCTGTGCTAGGGGATTAAAAAGGAGAGAATGCAGGAGCTTCTGCACTTAGGAGCCCCTCTGAAAATTCCTTCTCAAGTATAGCTGGGGAGGGTGGCGCTCTTCCATTCAGCATTCTGGGATGTGCACTCAGAAATTCGAGAAGCTTCTAGAAGATGAAAAAGTAGTGAATTCTTCCCCCACACCCCCCAGGAAGGAAGGCACTCACTGAGCCAGTGGTTTTACTCACTGGACACATGGAGATATTGGGGTTCAATGGATGCTGCAGCAGAAGCAGGGATGGTTTGTGAGGATGGAGCTCTTTTAAGGGAGAAGAGGGCTGAAGTAAAAAGAAGGGGAAAAGCAGAATGGAGCCTCTTTCATAAAGGTTCAGGACTTTGATGGATCATTTGCATAATGCAAGCTCTTCTCTGTGCTCCCATTTCTCATCTGCATTTGGGTGGGAGAGTCTAGTCTTTTTTGCCAACTGGTTACTTTCATATGCTAATTGTATAGCCTTTGTGTGGAGGCCTTTTGGACTTCACTCTCTCTTATTCTCTAGCCTCACAGTGATACCCATTTCAGACTATGTGTGATGAGGCAGATAAGACATTCATTTAAAGGTATTTTAAGATCATCTATCCCTGTTGTCAGAAAGATGCTGTCCACCAGCCAAAGAATGTAGCTGGGCATTTGCTAACTTAGATGTTTTAAGTGACAATAGAGAAGTATTTGTTATTTTAAAGTTTTAATATAATATTTGGTTTATTGGCCCTGGTGTGTCATTGGATCATTTAGATACATTTTTTTTTAAATTTAAAATTTAACTACACAACTTAAGAAAGACCATAAGCTAGAGTTAGCAAGGTGTTAAGTTTTAGGAGAGACTGTTAGATTTTTTTTTTTTTTGGAATGTTTGGAGCCATGAAATTGTCCACAGTGGGTATATTTCCCTTCTGGAAGTCAGCAGACTCATCTAAGGGCACAGCAGTAGCTAACCTTTGTCAGCACAGCTCAGGTAGGGTCCTCTTTGACCAGATAGCTTGCTTCCTCATCCCCCTCTGAGTTTACTCACTGCTGTCAAGGAGGCAGCACACATAATCCACATTACTTTCTATGTAATATACATGTACATAGGTATGGGAGAGCTATTTGCATATTCAAATTTTATTCAGAACACCCATTGTATATGTTTACATATGTTTGCTTCACAGATAAAATAATTTTGTGTGTGTTTATTTAATGCTAACAATAAACTTACTATGTCACAGCTTGTGTTTCTTTCCTCTGACAACTCTAGGAGGAATTGTCCTTTCTGATATTGATGTAACACTGTTCCCCATTGTATGTTTGTAGCACACACACATTACCACCATGTTTTATCTGTAATCATTGTCCCTTTTTGTAAGTGTGTGCATAATTTCATAACTTTCCTCACAACAGACCATACAGCAATGGGTGTTCCTGATTCCTAGAGGAGTTACAAAGAACAGCCTTTGGATATCTGCACGTGAGCACACATGATTTTAATGAATACTACTCACATGTTTTCTGTGGAGGCTGAGCTAACTGACACCGAGCCAGCAAGCAGACAGCGAGGATTCTCTAGTTGTGACCACAGTGTGGCCAGTTCTTAATTTGCTAACACAGTGGATAGGAGGCAGTCATTACATCTGCTTCATCAGTACTAAGCCTTTGTGTTAGCCCATGGTTGCGGGATTGCCAATCATGTTTCAAATTATTATGGTTCAGTATATAGGCTAACACTGAATATTAACTGTTTATTAATTATTATATTACAAATTTTCTCCTGAATTATCCCTTGATATTTCTCAACTTACCTAATTATTTTCATAACATGTTCCATAGCATTTCCAACTTTTGACCAAGATCAAATGTAGAATTGTACTCAACCTACAGAATATTTGCAGGGCCACACAGACATTTCTATGAAACCCTTACCCACTTTCTCTGAATGCTAACAGTTTATATAACTCTGCTAGCCTTTGTCACAACAAATGAGCAAATACAGATGCATTATTATTATCGAAGTCCATACTTAATCCATATCTTATTTTTCCCATTTTCCCTTTGCTTTTAAGATTTCATTTAAAAATTTGCCTGTCAACAGGGATGTGTGCATGTGGAGGCCACAGTGGATGTTAATGTCTTCCTCAAGTGTTCTCCATCTTGGTGAGACAGGGTCCCTCACTGAGCCTTTGGAGCTCATACATCCCGAAGCCTGACTGACCAATGAGTTCCGCCCACTGTGTCTCCCAAGTGCTGGGGCTACAGAACATACGCTCACCAGCTTCTCTCCTTTTCTTGGTGAGCACTGTGGATCTGAATTCAGGTCTCTGTGCCTACACTGCCGACATATTACTGACTGAGCCATTCCCCACGGCTCCCCAGCACCCCTTTTTTCAATTCTAAAATCTCATTTAGCCATCAAGTCTCTTGAGATCCCTCTCACTCTTTTTAAACATTACTCATTATTTATTTCTGTCATCATGCGTGTGAAGAGAAGTGTGGCATGTGTCAGCCGTGACCATGGCTCAAATAATAGATACAGGCCAGACAATTAATTTACTATTATTTGCATTTTTAACAACTAGTCAAAACTCATCAGAAAGCAATAAGAGGAGCTGAATTACTTTAATTAAAGTTTTCAACTTCTGATATTTATCTTTCATCTCAGTGTGGTATTTTTAAATGATAAAGTAGTCATAGCAACACATCTCAATTATTTCATTTATATACATGTTCCTTCATATATAATGGCAGCATGCTAATACTTCTTACTTGCATATTTGAGACTGTATTAAATAAAAGAACTGTCTTGATCTTTAAAATGCAAATTAATAAAATATTAATATTAAGAATCTCACATGATGACTCCCAAACCATTGTACTTATGGCTTAATCTCTTTCTTGCTGCTTACCAGGCCTAGTCAGCTACTGCTCAGGACACCTCATTTCTTTTCTTTGAAATTTTCCCATTTGTTGAGGTTTTTCAAAAGCGTTCCATCAGCTCTTCCTCACACATGTTGAGTTTCCTCCCTTCTCAGCACCACCTGACACCAATCATTGTGGAACAGAGTTGTGCCATGTTCAGTGATTCTGACACAGTAAGTCTGCCAGGCCAATACCAGGAGAGTCCCACATTGTAGTTATGTAGCTGCTACTTGGCCACACTGAAAGTGTCTGTCTCCAGGGTCCTTAGGATATCATAGGCGCTGTACTGGTCAAGGAGAAATGTAGAAATGTTTGGGCTACTCTTGGGACTCTGAAGGCCCCACCTGATGGTCATTTTAGATACATTGTGTCACTTGTCTTTTGCAAATCATATTTCTTTATTTTTGACTTCTTTCTTTTTCTTTTTTTTCTTTCTTTTTTCTCTTTTTTTCTTCCTTCCTTCCCTCCATTCTTTATTTCTCTCCTTCTTTACTTTCTTCCTTCCTTTCTTTATTTCTCTCCTTTTTTACTTTCTTCCTTCCTTCCTTTCTTTCTTTCTTTCTTTCTTTCTTTCTTTCTTTCTTTCTTTCTTTCTTCTTTCCTTCCTTCCTTCCTTCCTTCCTTCCTTCCTTCCTTTCTTCCTATCTTTCTTTCGACTGTCTTTCTTTGGCAACTTCCAAAGTTTGTGCTGGAAAAGCCCCCAGAGAATTATAGATCTTTAGGCCTTACATATACCCTTAAATCTGCTAAATACTTTTATCTTCCAAGGTCAAACAGTATAATTTCCTGTACAGATGTTTATCAGCTCTCTGTACATCTTCTTCTGTGCAGCATTTTCCAGATGTTCTGGAAATGACTTTATTGGTTTGTCTTACTGAATTGCACAAACATTTTATAGTTTCAAATTTCCCACTTCTATAATTAATTTAAAATGTGCATGTTATAGCTTAAAAAGGGCATATTAATTCTTGTCATTACCCTGAAAATTAAAGTACCCATTTGTTTTTCCACTATTCCTCGAGGTTTTCCTTTGGCCATTAAGTTATATTGATCCATTGGTATTAATAACATATATGTGTTTATTTTTGGAATGTGTTTTACTCTGGTGATCTGTTAAGCTAATGTAAATAAAGTTAGAAATAAGTATTATGGCCTTGTTGGACATAAAGTTCTATACAGATAGGCTAATCATGTGAATCAGGAATATGATATTGTCTTAGGTACTTTTATATTCCTACAAAAAGACACCATGACCAAGGCAACTTAGAAGAAAGCAATTATTGGGGTTGATAGTTTCATAAGGTGAATCCATGACCATTATGGTGGGGAGCATGACTGCAGGCATGGAAGCCCTGCAACAAGACCCGAGAGCTTACATCCTAATAACAAGTACAAAGCAGAGAGGTGGGGGGAAAGGGACACACACACAGACACACACACACACACACACACACACACACACTGGGAATGACATGGGCTTTCAAAACTTAAGTGCATCCCTGGTCACATACTTCCTCTAACACAGCCACACCCATTTCTTCCCAAATAGTACTATCAGCTGGGGTCCACATATTCAAACATTTGAGCCTATGAAGGCTATTCTTATTCAGACCATTCCCAGGCACACTGACACATCTATTTTTCTAGTTCCTATATCAATGTTAGAACAAAGCTCATGGAGTTTCTCACTTACCATTTTGTGTTTGTTAATTTTTGTTGTTAGTTAGAGTTTTATAGTCCGTCTTCAGGCACATTCACACATAATTGTCAAGTCTAGTCAATTGCCTCTTAATTGTAAAATTTTCTTCTATATCTTTGATAATTATTTTTCTCTTGAGGTCTACATCATCTGTTAGTCATTACAGTGTATTATGACCACCATGTACATAAATCTTTACTCAACCTATCAGTATCTTTATATTGAAGTTTATCTATTGTAGACAATGCAAAGTTGGGTTTTGATTTAGTATCTATTCAGATTTCCTCCCTTCTGCCTCCCACTCATGTGTTGTAACAGTGAGGTATAGATCTAAATGTTTATTTTTAGTTATTTCATGTGTGTGTGTGTGTGTGTGTTTATGTATGTGTGTGCGTGCAAGGATACTGGAAGAAGCCACTGATGCCCTGGAGCTGAACATGTAGGTGTTTGTAAACTGTTCTGTGTGGACGCTGGAGGAACACTGACAGTCCTTAGCTGCTGGGCCATCTTCTCAGTTCCACATCATTTTTTTTTAATTAGAAATTTTACTCCTCTAATATTTAATGCAACTATTGATACAATCAGACTTGTTCCCAGTTGTTCATCTGTGTCAACCTTCTTATCTTTTATTTGAATAGTTGTATGTGCTCGAATTTCCTTTTAAGCCATATCTTGTGACATTACTTGCAAATGATTAAAATATTCCTTTTTACGTCTTATATTTTAATATTTTACTACCCTTTGTAAAATATAAGAATCTTACAAAACATATGCCCACTTAACTCTGTTCTTCACTTTATAGTTGGCATAAATATGCATTATAAATATCCCACAATTGTGTTTCTAAAAAGTTTGCTTAAATGAATAGAAATTTAATGATTAATTGTGCTTCTACAATTTTAGATGAACAGAAACAGGTTTTATCTGTACTTAGACACTGGTACCATTTCAGATGCCTTTTTAATTCCAGAAGGGTTGAATTTCCTACTATTGTAGTTTCTCCTTTTTGATTTCCTTCAGCTGATTTTAATGTTCAGCTCCTGATGTATAACATCAGTCTTCTTTCCCTTTATATCTCATGTCTGGGAAGAAAGCTATTTCCAAGTGTGCTTTCATCAGTACATATTTCTGGATTGACAAGGTCTTAAGAAGTTGTTCTTTTGTTCAACATTTTCCAGACATTCCGTGGTTTTCCTATGAAGAAGTGTGTGGTCTCTGAGGAGGCATCCATATCAGGCTCCCACCAGTAAGCACTTCTTGGCATCAGCAATAGTGTGTGGGAGGAGGAGGGGAGGGAGAGGGGAAGGGGGATGGGAGTGAAGAATAGGGGATGTTTGTGGTCCTCCTGGTCACTGCTTCTCTGTCACAGGCCACTGTTGGCTATTTCATGATTATCATCATTACAACAATTTTACTAATTTGATTCTGATGTGCTAGGTTGGACATTAATTTTTTTTTTTTTTTTTTTTTTTTTTTTTACTTTATCTTGATTGTGGAGGCTTTTGATTTCAATATATCTATACACTTGTAATATAAAAATGTAATTTTTGTAAAATATAAGAGGGGCTCTTTTTTGTTGTGGTTTCCTTCTTTTTGCTTTTTTACCTCTTCTATTATCTTTCTCTTATCTCCCTGTGGGACTTCATGTGCCAGTGTATTGTGTTCCATTCCTACAAGTTCTTTTCATAGAAAAAAATTTTTTTTTTTTTTTGTATTTCAGATTGAGAATGTAATAACTTTTGGTATTTTTATTCTCTCTAGTACAGTTAATAAAATATCCAGCTCCAGCACTAAGGTCTTCAGTTGTAAAACCTGCCTTTGGTTCTCGTTTGGGGTTTGTGCTTCTCTTTGAACTTTCAATTCTCTTCATTTACAAACACATTTCTTTGAGCGTAATCTTAACAGATATTTTAAAAGTGACATCGGGTCACTCTGACATTCTCATTGTATGGTGGCTCTGGTGCTTGGGAGCCATGGGAACATCTGGAGACATTAATGTAAAGCTCAACCACAGTAACAGGGGCGGGGCAGCTTGCTGCAGATGGCAGGGCCGTCCGAGCCAGGCCTTCATTTCTCTTTGATGTTGGTCTGGTAGAGTCTTTCTCCTCATCAGTAGTCTGCCATGGATCTGAAAAAATTCTGTATGCCTTCGGATTTGGTCCTTTCTGAATAAGCAAGCTACTGGGGATCAGAGAAAGGATAAAAGAATGTGTGTAACTATTGTTGCTGTGGATCTTAACATGACTCTCACCCCTCGGTCACATTTGTGCACAGCACCTATGTTTGTATCCCGTGACATTGCTTATAGGGAACCGAAATACCCATCTTAACTCCTCCCATAGTAGGCAGTTAGCGAATATTCACAGAATGGCACCAAATCACCCGTGTATCTGAAATTTCATTGTCAGCAGAGCAGAAAGGAACTGTGCTTCAGACACATTATGATGCAGTATACAGCAAATCCGGATCATGCAGCGTGCGGACCTACGTGTCGGTATCCCTTCCTGCCAAACCATCCATTCCTGTGGCTGTAACATGACTTCCTATTCTGGAAGAAGCTTTAGGCCCGAGGTAGAGAGCAGACTCTCACTTGTTCTGAATGCAGAGGAAGGCTAAGAGTAACCATAGGGTACCATGTGGAGTGTTGTCAGAGTGGACCTGTGTGATGTTTTCTCATGGCTTTACGGGGGTTGTAATTTGGGGGAAGAAAAATCATAATATTAAATTACTACTACTAAAGTAACACTTCAAGAGTTCCACACTGTTGTTTCATCGCTGCAACAAAACACTGTAATAACGTAAGAAGAGGAGATGTTTACTTTTGCTCATAATTCTGCAACTAACAGCCCATGGGCAGTTTGTTCCGTGGCTTCTAGGCTTACAGTAATGTCCTCTATCATGGTATAGCTTGTCATAGAGGAAACCTATACATCTCATGGCTGCAAGTATGACGAAAGATGGTATTGGGAACAAAATATTCTCTTCAAGGAGACCCCAAAAGCTCAGGACTTCTGGTTGGCAACTCCCAAAGTTTTCAGCACCTCCTCATAACTCCGAGTTGAGAACTAAGTCTTTAACATGTGAGCCTTGAGGAACATGCTGGACTCAAACATTAGCAGGTATATATTTTAATCATGACACATGGTAATGTTCACCTTCATCATTAAGGAAGGGAGTCTTTGAAACAGGGAGTGTTACATGAGTCACAGACTTGCAATCCAGATCTCATTTGGACTTTTGTTTTGAACACATTAAATGAAATTTGAGCAGATTTAATTGATAGCAAAAGGGACACCAGAATATAGATAATGGAATTTATTTAATAAGCCCAAATAAATAGATTTTAAATATTTAAAGTCTATTATTTTTATGAGTTCATTTAGAAAAGGCAAGCTTTGCCTAGGGGTCATGAACAGATTCGGCATTCTCTGAGACTGTTTGGTAAGAAAAAGATAGGGTAGCTTTTTTTTTTTATAGTTTTGTTCATTAAAAGTGTAATATGTAATGTAATATTAGATAAACAGAATAAAGAATAATAGAGTACATGTTTTATATTAATATGAATTTGCAATTACATCTCATGTCTCGAATTAAATATAGTCTATTAAATTATTCAAATTGCTCTTCAGTATAAATTACGCCATTGATTACCTTTATGGTGATAACTGCTGGAGGTAAACTAAATATTGTGACATTATTTAACTTTAGGGTTTTTTATTGCCGTGAAAAGATAACATAACCAAGGCAATTTTTATAAAGTATAACATTTAATTGGGGCTGGCTTACAGGTTCTGAAGTTCAGTCCATCATCATCATGGCAGGAGGTATGGTAACATCCAGGCAGGCATGGTGCTGGAGGAGCTGAGAGTTCTCCATCTTGTTCTGAAGGTAATCAGGAGAAGACCAGCTTCCAGGCAGCTAGGAGGAGGATCTCAAAGCCCACTCCCACAGTGACACAAAACCTGTGTCATGATAAAAATATATATCTTCCAAAAAGTCCATACCTCTTAATAGTGCTACTCCCTGGGCTAAGCATATTTAAATTACCACGTTCTACTTCCTGGCCCCCACAGGCTTTTTCAAACATATAAGTTAATAGGGGCCATACCTAGCCGTAGCATATGCAAATAATAGCATAGCATTAGTCCAACCTCAGAAGTTCCATGGTCCAGAACAGTTTCAGCAACGCTAAAAGTCCAAAGTTGAAAGTCTCCTCTGTGTAGCATGTAGTTTCTACCAGTCACTTCAAGCTCTGGGTGAACTATACTACCAGCTCCACCCAGGTTCCCTCAGATCTGTGGATGAAAGATACTCAGATTAACTTATTTTTAATATGCTTTAGCTCAGTGGCTGGGCTTTTCTAAGTCTTCCTCATCTTGTAAGCCCCTCTTATTATTCCCAGCTCAACACCTCTAAATCTTCAACTTCAGTTGCTCAGTTACCTTTATTCTTAGCTCAGCACCCTAAATCTGCCCACAGCTTAGTTGCATTTCTTTTTTAAAAAATTATTTTATTGAATATTCTCTGTATTTACATTTCAAATATTATCACTCTCCCACTCCTATACCCCCTCCCCCTCCACTGGTTTCCATGAAGGTGCTCCCTCTTTCAATCACCCTCTCCACTTCAGTGCCTTGGCATTCCCGTACACTGGGAAAATGCACCTTCACTGGACCAAAAAAGCCTCTTCTGTTATTGATTACAGACAATGCTATCCTCTGCTACATATGCAACTATAGCCATGGGTCTCTCCCTGGGTGTTCAATGGTTGGTGTTTTAGACCTTGGGAGTTATGGAAGATTTGGGTGGTTAATAATGTTGTTCTTCCCATGAGATTGTAAACCCTTTCACACCTTCATAGGGGTCCCCATGTTCAGTCCGATGGTTAGCTGCAAGCATCCTTAGCTATATCTGAATGACTCTGGCAGAGACTCTGAGGAGGCATCCATATCTGGTTCCTGCCAGTTAGCACTTCCTACTTAAGACATTAGCAAAAGTGCTTGGGTTTGGTGGCTGTATATGGGGTGAATCCCCAGGTGAGGCAGTCTCTGATTGATCTTTTCTTCAACTCCTGCTCCTATATTTAACCTTGTATTTCCTCCCATTAGTGTTTTGTTCTACCTTCTAAGAAGGACCGAGACAACCACATTCTGGTTTTCATTTCGTTTGAGCTTCATAAGGTCTGTGAATTGTTTCTTGGGTATTGAGAGCTTTCTGGGACTAGTATCAGCTTATCAGTGAGTACATACCATGTTTATTTTTTTGTGACTGGGTTTCACTCAGCATAATAGTTTTTAGTTCTATCCATTTGCCTAGGAATTTTCTGTCTAATAGCTGAGTAATACTCCATTGTGTAAATGTACCACAATTTTTGTATCCAGTCCTCTGTTGAAGGACATCTGTGTTCTTTCCACCTTCTGGCTATTATAAATAAGGCTGCTATGAACATGGTGGAACATGTGTCCTTGCTATATGTTGGAGCATCTTTGGGGTATGTGCCCAGGAGTGGAATAGCTGGATTTTCAGCTAGTACTATGTACAATTTTCTGAGGAACTGCCAGACTGATGTCCAGAGTGCTTGTACCAGCTTTCAACCCAGCCAACAGTGGAGAATTGTTCCTCTTTCTCCACATCCTTGCCAGCATCTGCTGTCATCTGAGTTTCCAATCCATTAGCAACTTTCCTTAGCAGATATGCCTTCTGACATCTTGTCAGCTTGCTTTGATATCTTTAGCATTTTGGGTTAGCCAAGGCAACTTAAACTTCACACCTTCTTGTTCTGAGCTCCTCTAAAAGTCATGGGTCACTTCTCCAGCTCTGCCCTCTGTAGCACTCTAGACTCTGGTTTATTCCACTCCACTGCTCTTGCTGTTCCTGATGGTCATCCCATGGTACTGGTATCTCCAGTTCTCAGTAGTCTTCTGCTGCAATTAACCTTTGCCAAAGACTTTTGTAGGCTCTCTGCATGCTGCCAAGCCTCAACTTCTTTGCATGACCTTTAGTCCTGGGCCATCAACTATAACTGAGGCTGCGCCTTTACCAATGGTCTTCTCTGGCCTTTCACAGTGCCAAGCCTCAGCTGTTTTTCATGACACCCTCATGCCTTCCAAACAAGTACTATCTGGGCAATTCTTACACATTATCAAGTCAAGCTGTGGCATAAGATACAACCTTAGCTATCTGTGAAACACAGCTTCTTTGTGCACCTCCCAGAAGATGTCATCTCAGTGATGCCTGTCTCTTCTTAATCACCATGAATTTCTTAGCTTCTCCTAGCTGGAAACTGTTCAAGTGCTCCCTTCTATTCTTGGTTCTAGAGACAGAGCCACATGGTCAAAGCTGCTGAGTTCTACTGCTTCCTGGAGCTGGAACATGGCCCTTTTGTTCTATTACATTATCACCAGCTTTCTGTTTTCCAACTCCTTCACTGACTAAGCTTGGCTCCCTGGAACTTGCTTTGTAGATTGACTTTGAAACCAGAGATCTGCATGGCTGTGTCCCTTGAATGTTGGGATTAGAGTGTACTACCATGCCTAGACTTAAGTTTTTATGGCCACCATTCCTCAAGATTCAGATCAAAAGCTTGTGTTTCCCACACTCAAGATCTGGATCACAGGTGTGCCCTCCATGTTTGGACTGTAGTTTATTCCAAATGTAGTCAAGTGGACAACCAGAAATAACCATCACAAATACTATAATATTAGATAAACAGAATAAAGAATAATAAGGTATATGTTTTCAGTATTAATATGAATTTGAAATTATATCTAAAGATTAGAATTAAATATAATCTATTATACAAATTGCTTTTCAGTGAAAATCACACCATTGTTTAACTTTATAGTGGTAACTGCTGGAAGTAAACTAAATATTGCAACTTTATTTAACTTAAATAAATGTTTATATTTCAACTCATGGTAATTCTCACTCTTTTCCTTCCTCCCTCCCTCCCTCCCTCCCTCCCTCCCTTCCTTTCTCCCTCCCTCTCTCAACTTGCCCCCCCAGGTTTATTTGTTTTACTTGTCAGCACACTGTTGCTGTCTTCAGACACACCAGAAGAGGGCATTCGATCTCATTACAGATGATTGTGAGCCACCATGTGGTTGCTGGAAATTGAACTCAGGACATATGGAAGAACCGTCAGTGCTCTTAACCCCCAAGCCATCTTTCCAGCCTCTCATAGTAATTTTTAGATCATTAATTCTAGGAATCTGTTTTTATAGTCTATTAAGAATTTCCAACTGAAGGAATTGAGCTAGAGGCAGCATGATTGATTTAAATTTGTCGAATCAGATAACTCTTTTAGATTTAGTGATAAGGTACCTACCCAAAGAAGTGAAAAATGTATCTATTTCTCTTGAATCTTATGTCAAATATGTCTACTTCTCCAGTAGTAGTTTGGCGGCCATATTAGGACAGTCCTATGAATACTGCCAGGGGGAGGGAAGGACATTATCTTGATACAGTGTTCATCAAACGTCTTTCTCAATGTCCTTCACTTTATTTCAGCAACACATTGAGGATAAACTTCTTTGGTGGACACTGAGAAATGTCTAAGTGTTCTTAAATATTGGCCAAGGACTAACATCAAAATTACCTTGAGCACACATTCAAATGTAAACCCTGAACCAAATGCTTGGACCTTGGGAAATCATAGCATATGTATCATCTTTTTAAAGCATCATGTGCAATCAGAAACCTGAGATCTATTGGAAAAAGAACAGGATTCTTTTTGTAATGTTCAAGGATGATTAATGGAGGTGTAACTAGAAAAGTCTTCCCACCAAACACAAGATGGGTAGAAGCTCTTCAGTGCTTCTTCATCTCTCATCTTCCACACACACCACCTTCTTTTTGTTTCTTTAATATTCTTGGCCATTGACACGTCATACTTAGCCTTGGAGTCGTGCCCACACAGTATCAGACTGTAAGTTCCTGAGGGTCAGGAACTATGTGTCTTCATCTTCACAATCTCCAAGTTCACATACAGATTTGGACATGTAAATATTTTATGATCCCAATTAGAAAAAAAACAATTAGCTAATTAAATTGAAGTAAAATGTAACCTTTGGTACCTATCTGTGTGATTAACAGGGTTGCTGTCAGATTATGATGATATTGAAAACAGCAAGTATAGTTTCAGATCCATAGACATTAATAATTGCTTTTGCTAAGTATAGCCCAATGTGTGTGTATGTGTGTGTGTGTGTGTGTGTGTGTGTGTGTGTGTGTGTGATATGTGTATAGGTTAGAAGATAATGCAGGTATGAGCCCTCGCCTGTTACTTCACTTGAGGCAGACAGGGTCCAGTTGTTATTTTCTAGGCTAGCAGCAGGCCTGGCAGCATCTGGATATTCTCCTATCTCAGCCTGGCATCTCAGCGGGGAAGTGTTGAGATTGCAAACATGTGTGTCTGCCTCTGGCTTTATGTGTTTTCTTAGGATTCAAACTCAGGTCTTAGTGCTTGCGCAGCACACGCTTTGCCTGTTGATTCATTTCCCAGACCTAATATATCTCATTTTAATATAGTCCAGTCCAAACCTACCGATCACTTTGCTTTGTATTTATATGATAGTTTCTTTCCTATCTGAGGGACATTTTCATCTGGGAGCAGATATAGTAGTGTTGGCCAGGCAGTATTGGTGTTATATATGTAGTAGTCCTTATAAATATTAATGAATGGTTACTTTGCTAATAACAATACAGGTAATATATAAGGCACATTAAAGGTATGTAATTAATTCTTAACTGGTAATAGGTGAATGGGAGTTGTTTTTTTTTTTTCCTTCTAGATAGACAATTAGGAGATTACTTTCTTGCCCATGTCTTTGTGATGAACTCAAAATGCTTTTCCAATCCTTTAACAAGAAGGAAAGTAATAGCAAAAGTGATAACATACTACCACTCTTCTTCATTAATCTGCTTTCATTGCTTCCTCTTGATGGGAAGATAATGAGACCATTTTATAGTTCACCTGCTTTCTGGACATATTGTTACACACGAGAGTTATTACTTTGCAAATATAATGCATTTTAGTGAGTCTAGGAACTGCCTTCTGCCAGCACAGCTCCGTATAACCCAAACAGCCACTTCAGGTCACGTGGAAAGTGTGTTGAAAGCCAACTCCCAACACAGGAGTATGTTAGCTCTAGTACCTCGCTGCCCAGGTCTCAACTTTGGTTTTGAGTTAGAGCCATTTCTCACTAACTTCACACATGTGCTCATTTTTAGCTTGTCCTGGTATTCTAGGGCTTTCCAGTGGATGTGAGTTTTCCCAGGAATCTCTTCTGTTCTAGTTCTACTCTTACGTTGTAGAACTCTTACCAAAGCAGACCCTATTGGGTTTACACATCTGAGTCAGAATCCATCCTGAGGGAAGTCAGGGAAAGACGATGAGAGAGGAACCACGGCCATGGGGGAGTTGATTGCTGGGTTCTCTTCTGGCTCATTCTTAGTTTTCTTATACCCAAGACAGTCTGCATTAGCTAGGGTTTCATTGCTGTGAAGAGAACCCCTGACCAAGGCAACAATTTTTAAAAATTACTTTTTATTGGATATTCTATGCATTTATATTTCCAATGTTATCCCATTCCCCCTCCCCCCATCCTTCTTCCCTTGCTTTCATGAAGGTGCTCCCACTCCTAACCACTCACTCCCACCTCATTGCCTTGGCATTCCTATACAGCCTTCACCAAACCAAAGGCATCTCCTCCCATTGATTCCAGACAATGCTATCCTCTTCTGCATATGCAGCTGGAGTCATGGGTCTCTCCATGGGAACTCATTGCTTGGTGTTTTAGTTTCTGGGAGCTCAGGGGGGTTTGCTTGGTTGATAATGTTGTTCTTCCCATGAGGTTGCAAATCCTTTAGCTCCTTCTCTTTTCTCTAGTTCCTCCATTGGGGTCCCCATGCTCAGTCCGATGATTAGCTGCAAGCATCCTCCTCTGTATCAGTATGGCTCTGGCAGAGCCTCTGAGGAGACATCCATATCAGGCTCCTGTCAATAAACACTTCTTAGCATTAGCAATAGTTACTGGGTTTGAGGGCTGCATATGGGATGGATCCCCAGGTGGGGCAGTATCTGGATGGCCTTTGCTTCACTCTCTGCTTCAAAATTTGTCTCTGTATCTCCTCCCATGAGTATTTTGTTCTCCCTTCTAAGAAGGACTGAAACATGCACATTTTGTTCTTTCTTTCTTTCTTTCTTTCTTTCTTTCTTTCTTTCTTTCTTTCTTTTCTTTTTTTTTTTTGAGCTTCATAAGCTCTGTGAATTTTTTCTTGGATATCCCCAGCTTTGGGGCTAATATCCACTTATCAGTGAGTGCATACAATGTGTGTTCTTTTGTGACTGGGTTACCTCATTCAGGATGATATTTTATAGTTCCACCCATTTGCCTAAGAATTTCATGAAGTCATTGTTTCTAATAGCTGAGTGCTACTTCATTGTGTAAATGTACAACACTTTCTGTATCCATTTCTCTGTTGAAGGACATCTGTGTTCTTTCCAACTTCTGGCTATTATAAATACTGCTATGAACAAAGTGGAGCATGTGTTTTTGTTATATGTTGGAGTGTCTTTTGGGTATAAATGCAGGAGTGGTATAGCTTGGTCCTCAGGTAGTACTATGTCCAATTTTCTGAGAAACTGCCAGACTGATTTCCAGAGTGGTTGTACCAGCTTGCAATCCTACCAACAATGGGGGACTGTGCCCTATTCTCCACATTTCACCAGTATCTCCTGTCACTTGAGTTTTTTATCTTAGCCATTCTGATTGATGTGAGCTGAAATCTCAGGGATGTTTTGATTTGCATTTCCCTGATGACTAGGGATCTTAAACATTTCTTTAGGTGCTTCTAAGAAAATTGATATTCCTCAGTTGAGAATTCTTAGTTTATCTCTGTACTCCATTTTAATAGGTTTATTTGATTCTCTGTAGTCTATCTTCTTGAGTTCTTTATATATATTGGATATTAGCCTTGTATCAGATGTAGGATTGGTAATGATCTTTTCCCAAACTGTTGGTTGCCATTTTGCCCTATTGACAGTGTCCTTTGCCTTACAGAAACTTTGCAATTTCATGAGGTCCCATTTTTTTAAATCTAATTTCCCCTGTGCCTATGTGTTTCAAGTTCTTTCCCACTTTCTGTTCTATTAGTTTCAGTGTACCTGTTTTTATGTGTAGGTCTTTGATTTATTGGACTTGAGCTTTGTACAAGAAGATAAGAATCGTTTGATTTGCTCTCTTCCTCATGCTGACTGCCAGTTGAACCAGCACCATTTGCTGAAAATGCTGTCTTTTATCTATTGAATGTTTTCAGCTCCTTTGTCAAAGATCAAGTGACTGTGTGTGAGTTCATTTCTCAGTCTTCAATTCTATTCCTTTGATCTACCTACCTGTCTCTGTATCAATACCATGTAGGTTTTTTTTTTTTTTAAATCACAACTGATCTGTAGTACAGCTTGAGGTCAGGGATGATGATTCCCCCAGACGTTCTTTTATTTTTGAAGTTAGTTTTCACTATCTTGGATTTTATGTTATTCTAAAAGAATTTGCAAATTGCTCTTTCTGACTCTAGGAAGAATTGAGTTGGAATTTTGATGGGGATTGCATTGAATCTGTAGATCACTTTGGTAAGATGGACATTTTTACTATATTAATCCTGCTAATCCATAAGCATGGGAGAACTTTCCATTTTCTGAGATCTTCTTTGTTTTTTTTTTCTTGAGAGACTTGAAGTTTTTGTCATACAGACCTTTCAGTTGTTTGTTTAGGTTTACACCAAAATATTTCATATTATTTGTGAATATTATGAAGGCTGTCAGTTCTCTTATTTCTTTCTCAGCATGATTTATTTTTGAATAGATGAAGGTTAGTCCATGGTGATCTGATAGGATGCATGGAATTATTTCGATCTTCTTGTATCTGTTGAGACCTGTTTTATGACCGAATATATTGTCAATTTTGGATAAAGTACAATGAGGTGCTGAGAAGAAGGTATATTCTTTTGTTTTAGTCTGAAGTGTTCTATAAATATCTGTTAAATCCATTTGATTCATTTGTCCTTTAAGTAGGGAATCTTTGCTCTCTTCTACACCTAATATCCTTAGTATTAACTAGATCACCATCTCTCCTATCCCCCTCTTTTATGTTCATAGCAGTCTTTTTTTTTCTTAATTTTTTTTCTTACAACTTTATTTAAAAAAAAACAGAGATACATGTACAGATTTTTAAAAAGCATTTTGGCATAAAACTATATGAATATATTTTTGCCAGTATGCATTGAGATCTTACTAGCTACAATAAATATAAAGTACATGTAAACAAAATATAACATGGAAATAGTCAAAGTTTTCTTGGTGTGTATAGATTAAACATAATGATTTTTAAATACCAAAAATTGCCACAATGTTATCTTCTTAGCTCTTGAGTTATTAATGATTTAAGGTCTAGGTGTACCATACTTTGAGAGAGTGCTGTACACTTTTTTTTAAGGACTGAGGCTTTCACTCTTTGGCCTTTCTTTTTTTGAGCTTCATATGATCTGTGAGTTGTTTCTGGTGTGTTCAGAGCTTTCTGGGCTAGGATCTAATTATCAGTGACTGCATATTATGTCTGTTCTTTTGTGACTGGGTTATTTCACTCAGGATGATATTCTCTAGATACATCCATTTTCCTAGGAATTTCATAAAGTCATTGTTTCTAATAGCTGAGTAGTACTCCATTGTGTAAATGTACCACAGTTTCTGTATCCATTCATCTACTGAAGGACATCTGTGTTCTTTCCAGCTTCTGGCTATTATAAATAGGGCTGCTATGAACATGGGTCAACATCTCTCTTACTTGGGACCCCAGGTTCTACCATTTATACCTTGAATTACACTTCCACCATCCCATTAAGCCAGCATCCTATAGGGTGACAGTTACTTAATGACCTTTATAAAACCACAGAAATGTTTCTGACTGTCATTATTTCTGAAAAATAAAGCAAGTCCAAGTTTTCAATTTTGTCTATATCTTCAGAAGATATGTATTATTTAAGCATTGAAAACAAAATGTAAGGTTTAGAAATGATAATAAAATGAAACCCAAAGTGTCAAGACATTTTAAGTCAACAAAAAGAATTTCAAACGGAGTTATTCTGCCCATTGTTTTTATAACAACCAAGTGAGAGGTGAATGGATGGCCAGGTGATCAAGCGATGGGTAATTGGCACTATTTTTGGCTACTCAACATACACTGCGCTTTCTTCCATCCAGCTTGTCTTTTCAGACATGCTTGCCCTCCACTTTGTCAAGGTGTACCTACCCAAGATAGACTTCAATGTGTGCTTTGCACAGAGGGAAGCCAGAGACATTGCTGTGTCTTTTCCCTCCAGTCATCTTAGGTGTGGCTAAGGAGGTCCGGGAGCTGTCAGTATATCTACTTGACTTTTCCCATCACGGGTCTTCTGTCTCCCTCTAGTGTTGGGGGCTTCACTGTGCTTTTAGCACATGATCGTTCTATGCTTCATGGAGACAATTTGGCTTTTGTTTACTTGCAGTTGAAGACTCCACCGACTAGTGGTAGAGAGTGTAGGTTTTGTCTTAGACAGAGTGCCATTCATACATGCTGTTCACCACAGAATGCAGGATGCTTCTGTCTCTACTGTAACATTGCTGCTTTCAAACAGTTGCAGTCTTCGCTTCAATGTTGCAGCTCACAAATCCAGAAAGCATGGCTCATATTCACCTTCCTAATACCCTAAAGGAATTAGGCCAAGTCATAATTCCTGTGCCCGATATCTCTGGAAGCCGGGTGACCTTAAAGTGTTGTGATTAGCATAACGTTCAACAGATATTCATATGCTGCCTCCTTTGAACTTTACATTAATCACAATCATTAAGGACATTAGCGACAGAAGCCAGCCTCATTAGATTTAATTCATTCTGTGATGTGTAATAAAACACAAGGAACATGTGGCCTGAGAGGTCTGCTTTCAACAGCCCTGGTCACTGGTATGAGTGAATACTGAGTCACCTTTAATTCACAGGTTTCATTGTCACAAAGCTTTAATTAATTTGTAACCAGCATTTTAGCCTTCCAGGCTCAGAGAGCAGACCGTTGCTTACCAATCCCTATAATTTACCGTTAGGCCCTTGTTGCCGGAAATAAGACATCCAAAAGTGTTTCTGTGTGGTTGGCAGTTTTGCAGAAAGGCACTGAAGACTCTAGCTACTGGGAAAACAGCCGGCCCTGCAGTTTCTAAACAGGCATAAAGAATCTGTCAGCGCTTAGCAATCGCAACCCCCTCTAACGTTTGAGAAGAGGCATCTCCTGTGAGCCTGTGGCTTTCTAAAGCAGACACTCTTTATGTCTCAGATTTGCAACTGTAGCAAGAAAATGGAGGTGAGCAGCTCTGTGGGAAGATCAGGAGTCTACTAACGAAACCCAGTCTTGTGAGCAGCTTCCTATGCCTTTGCCGCTGGCAAAGCTTCCTGAGGAGGTAAGCTGGCCTGTCAGGGACATTGGCAATCCCCGCAGTGGCCACCAGAGGATGTCCTTTGCATAGCTTTGCAGAGCCAGTCCAGCCCACGGAGCAAGCCGAGCAGCTCAGAGGTTGAAAAATTTCTAGGCCAGCCTTGAGCTTTGGGAAGAACATCAACACCTTCAGCCTTAGAGGCTGAAGCAGGAAAAGCGATTTAGGGAAGGAAGACTTGTCAGCTTCAGTCCTTGACTTCACTGTGGCAGGCTTCCCACAGACCATTCTTGTTCAGTTTCAGCAGAGCAGCCATTTTGGCTGGTAGATTTAAAACATAGGTCTATTATTATCCCTGTAAGATTTGTGATAATACCGGAAGAGGGGAGGAGTTTAAAGGAGGTTTTAATTTAGCGCTCCTTAAGGAAAGCGGCAAGCAGAAATATGCTTTCTACAAAGCCCCCAAATAAAACTCTAAACATTACCCAAAAGATAGAAATGACACCTGTCATTCCTTAGAGACTTAGCACCGCTATGGTACAGTGTCAAAGCTAAGTGTCAATTTAGGAGTGTCACTAGCAAGTGTCATATAAAGCTGAATGTGTAGGGAGGTGGGCCAGATCTGGGAGAAGTTTAGAGAGGAGAAAACTTCATAAAATTAAAATAAAATTTAAAAGTAAGAACATAAAAAGTGAAAAGAAAAAAAAGCCAACTTATTGTCAGTTTACCTAATTGTACTAATCGAATTCTATTCGTCTTCTACAGGGACACATGAAAACATGCAATATATTTTAAAAAATCAATAATGAGTAAAGGCAAATCACTTGTGTGCATATTTATGTGCTTGTGTGCACGTTTTTACATTCAAAAGCATATCCTTTAGTGTGGATACCCATCTTAAGTGACACTTCCTGCTTTCAATTAAAGAAGGAGGAAGGCTTGACCTTTGCAATTAGCCCATTGTTATAAGGTGTCTTTCTGGGTCTTGATTATCTTACATACTTCACATAGAGTGGCAGCGTTCGGCGGCTGCCTTCCTCTGATTGGCTTGTTTCATTGAGTCACAGAGTCCACAAGGTTTGTTCATTTTGCCCTTTGCAAACCCCCTTGTGAGAATGGGGTAGGGGGTGGGGAGATGGCCCAGTGGGTGAATTACTTGGTGAGCCTGCAAGATGTGCATCCTTTACATCTGTAACTTTAATGAGGGGGACCATACAGCCTAGCCAAGTCAAAACTAAAGAGCTCCAGGTTTTCTTTCTGTTCCATCTGCTCCCAAATACCAAGTGTCAAGCTGGGAGTGATAGGAGTAAGTGTCAAATACAGTTGAACAGGTGAAAAGGTGGACCCTGCCCACCCCCACTCCCCTTGTGAGGAGCCTTTTATGCTTTTGCTTAGAAGAGAGATCCTACTTTAAAAAAGTCTGAGAACAGTAGAGGAAGACACAAACATTGGCATGTGCCCTGCACATGTGTATTCATGGGTGAGTCCAACTGAATTCACATGTATTTGTGCATAAGCTTAACACACACACACAACAAAAAAAGATAATTTCCATTGGGTGTTCATTTAACATTTTCTCTACTCATTGATCTTTCAATGGCTATTTAGGTTGTTTCTACATCTTGAGTAATAGTTAATTGTGATATAATATATTTTTAGTAGGTTCTCATTTATTAATGTGTTCATTTAAGTTTATTATTTGTGTGTGTGTGTGTGTGTGTGTGTGTGTGTGTGTGCGCGCGCGCGCGAGTGCGCAGAGGAGAGCCATAAGTAATTAGGGATTTCTTAGATAGACATTAAATAATGTAGGGCACATCTGCCCAATCTAGGTGTGCAGCTTGTATCTGTATCAGTTGGGTTTTGAGTTCTTTGTGTGGGCATTCTGGGTGCTGAAGAGTTACCATTATAAATATGGCTGATAATTTACAAGCCTCGGGCGTTTCCATTTTAGGGGGCTATGGAGCTTTGAGCCAGCAGGGCAGAAGGCCTGGGAAGATATGAGTGGTTCTGCAGCAGCTAACTGCAGGATTCTGGGAAGACTGTGACTTGTGGCTCCCCATGGGGGTAGCGAGAGTAGTGGGTTATAGTGTGGATTGTTTTTTTTGTAATCACACACTACACAGGAGGGTTGTAGTGAATCTACATAGACAAATTCTTTGAGCAACCTATATCTACTTATATCCTTCCTATCTCAGTAACATCTCTATAATTTACTTCCATGACCTGATATCCTGGTATTGGTACTTTTATTTTTTATTTTTTGGCAATACATTGAATTTTTGTTTACCAAGCATAAAATCATCACACTATAGCCATTTACTTAGATTTCATTCTTTTGTGAATGAAGAATGTATCCTTTGTGTACATATTATTAAGAAAAATGCTGTTTTCCTTCTGTTAACTTGTTCTTGTATTACTTGTATTCTGAGAACTGGATAACTGGTCTACCTAGGAGCTAAGAGGATGAGAAGGGATTTCCTTTCCAATCAAAAGTCACCTGAGGAAACCAAACTTGGTCATCACCTTTCAGGAAAAAGATATATTTGTCTAATTTACACCCCACATTTCTTGGTAATAATAACTATGATTGTGTGTTGTGAGAGAAATGAGTGTTATTTAAATAGTGAATTCAGAATTTATTTACCCACAAAGGAATTGTGAGTGAGAATATCTTGCCACCCAAGAATACTGTCTTCCATGTCTTGAGGAAATAATAAAGGAGAGGAAGGGGTATGGCTGACAAAAATAAAGAAATGTGACATATATGAGAGACTCAAGGCTTTTTTTAGTTATTAATGCATACTGAAAGATTATTGATAGCCAAAGTAGTGTAAACTCAGTGGATTTTTGATAACTTAAAGTTCCAGTTAGACATTCAGTTCTTCATTCACCAAGCACTTTCAAGTACTGTCAAGTGTCTTATATTAGGTTAAACATGAAAATAACACAGTTTGTCCTATCAGCATCCATAGTCAAAAGATCAAATGAGCAGGCTGGGGAGATGGCTCAGTCAGTAAAGTCTTTGCTATGTAAGCATAAGAATTTGAGTTCAGATCCTTAAGACTTTCACAAAAGCCAAGTGTAGCCATAACTGGCTATATCCCATCACTAGGAACAGGGCAGAGACAGAAAAATTGTTGGAGCTTTTTAGCTTGCTATTCTTGTATAAAAACCCCACACATAAACTATGGCCAAAGCAAAATGTAAATAGTGATTTAATGTTAATAAAATTTGTACATTTTTATTTTCTGGTCCAATGCTATGCTTGGAGTTTTACTAAACTTACCTCCATACTGTTCTCTTTCCTCCATGGCTTCCCACAACAATTATAGAACAATTCTTTTTTTTCTTTCTTTCTTCCTTCTTTTCTTCCTTCCTCCTTTCCTTTCTTTTTTCCTTCCTTCCTTCCTTTTTTTGTTGATACTAAATGAGGACATAAGACACTAGTATACAGATGAAGAAACTGCTCTACCAGTGAACTTCATAATCTTATTTTTTAATATAGTTAATATATTTTGAGATAGTCTCATTATGTTGCCAGGCTGAACCACTAGACTGAGCACAGGGACCTCCAACGAAACAGCCAGGAAAAGGACTAAGGTTGCTGAAAGGGTTTGCATCCCCATAGGAAGAACAGTAATATCAGCCAACCAGAACTCCAGAGCTCTCAGGATCTAAGTACCAACCAAAGAGTACATACACATGGAGGGACCCATGGCTCCAGCTGCATATGTTGCAGAGGATGGCCTTATCTGGAATTAATGGGAGGTAGGGTCCTTAGTCCTGTGAAAGCTTGATGCTCCAGGGTAGGGGAATGCCAGAGCCTGGAGGCAGGAGTGGATAGATGGGTGGGGGATCGCCTTCATAGAAGCAGGGGGAAAAAGGATAGGATAGGGGTTTGAGGAGAGAAAATCAGGAAAAGGGATATCATATGAAATGTAAGTAAATAAAATATTGAATAAAAGAAATAAAGAAAGAAAATGTTACCAGACTGGCCATGAGCTTGTAATGGAGCCCAATGAGTCCAATGAGAATTCGGAGTGGTGATGGCCCCACCAGAGTCTCCCAAGGATTAAAGGCTTGGACAGATAGGTCTGGGTATATGAAACGTTCTTAACAGAATATTAATGAATTAGTGGGTAAAACTTACGCTACTTTCATCAGTGCTGCCCCACTTGGCCATATTTATCAGGAGACGTTGGCCTAGGCTTGAAGACTTTCTTTGGAGTTTAGAGCTGGATCTGAGAAGTCTGCTTCCTACATGCAGATGGGAAGTCGAAGGTGGTTGCAGGAGGTAAAGGATGGCCATGTAGCCTCCTCATGCATCCCTACTACTGAGGCAATGCGCAATAATGATCTTGTATTTCAGATGTCAGCAGTTGAAGGCAAAAGAGGTAGGAAAAGACGCCAGGATGGAGGCTAGTGTTTTTCTTTTCCATACTCCACATTTCATTTATTTGTTGAGAACTTAGAAACCTCTCTGTAATTGCAAGTTTCTTGAGAGCAGAAACTTCTTATATTTTTCATGAATAAGCAAGTTTATAAAGAAGTGCAATATCATATATACAGTTTACAGGAGAAAATAGAAAAATATAAGTGGCTAACTGTCATACACTGGGAATCAGTCAGTTGAGGCTAATTAAACAGTGCTGCACAAGGAGAACACATAGCATCTCAAGATACCGCAGTCCAAGCACACAGCATCCTTTTGGACTGACAACCATAGTGTCTTGGGGTAGGAAAAATTAGGTTCCAGGTTTCCAAAGCCACATCTCACCCAAGGCCCTAGCTCCAGGCCATTACTTGTTCTGCCATGCATATTTCTGCTTAAGAAATAAACTCCATTTCTTCTCCATACATCAGGGGTTCAGAGAAATTCTCAAATCTAGCATGTAGCCTTTAACAATTGGGTAGTTTTTTTTTCAATCATTTATATATATATATATATGTATATATATATATATAATATATATATATTATATATATATTATATATATATATATACATATATATATATATACACACACACACATATATATATATATGCCACTTGTATTTACTTAATTTGTTCATTTGATAATTGGGTTATAGTTGCTTTTGTTGTAGCTCAAGCTGGCTTCTATGTATCTGACCTAGGACTTCTGAATATCCTACCTCAACCCCTCACATTCTGGCATTACAGGTGTATTCCAGTAGATAGTACTCTGAAACAGATGCAGTGCTTCTTACAGATTCTTGCAGTCTCTAACTACAGCAATAAAAACAAACAGTGGCCGGTTGACTTTAGTTACTTCATGGTTTAGAAAATGTTTTTAGTAAGATATTTTTATTTACATGTCTCCATGGGATATGATTATAGGCATACACTTGTATCCATCTTTATCTCTCGGTTACTTTCCCCTCAGAAAATCAGTGTGATAACTATTCTTGGTTGTTAACTTGACTACATATAGAATTAACAACAGCAATCACAAAAACCCCAAGTGGCTGGGCAATCCTATGCAAGTTATTTTTCTTACTTAAACCATTTACAATGGAAAGACACTTTTACTCTTGCCCTTTTGAGGTGGGAAAGTCCATCTTTAATCTGGGCATCACCTTCTTCTGGCAGCATAGAAAGACCATGAAAGAAGGAAGCTTGTTCTCTTTTCCAACTGGCTCTTTCTCTTGCTGGCCAGGCTACTTCTTCACTGCATTGGAGCCTGTTACATTCAGGTTCCAGTGTATACTGAGGACCAGCTGAAACATTCAGCATTATGAACTGAATAACTATTGAAATCTTTTAAAAAATTTTATTGGATAATCTCTGTATTTATATTTCAAACGTTATACCCTTCCCCCACTCCCCTCCCTCCTCCCCCTCAACTTGATTCCATGAAGGTGCTCCCTCTCCCAATCACCCTCCCCACCTCAGTGCCTTGGTTGATGATGATGTTGCTCTTTTCATGAGGGTGCAAATCTTTCAGCTATTTTAGTACTTTCTCTAGCTCTTTCATTGAGGTCCCCCTGTTCAGTCTGATGTTTAACTTCAAGCATCCTCATCTGTATCTGTATGACTTTGGAAGAGCCTCTGAGGAGACTTCCATGTCTAGTTCCTGCCAGTAAACACTTCTTGGCATCAGCAATTAACTATTGGATTCTTGGACTTCCATAGGAACACACAACCACTGCTAGACTAGCTTAACCACATCTTGTAAGCCATTCTAATAAATCTTCACAGATACACACACACACACACACAATATATATATGTATATATATATATATATATATATATATATACATATATATATATAGTATAAATTTTGTTTTTCATGAGAACTAATACAATCAAAATCTTGCATATACAAAGAACTCAAAAAAATCAAGCCCAAATAAAAAACATTTTAAAAATGTGACATGCAACTAAACAGAGTTGTCAAAGATCAAAAACAAGTGGCTGAAAATGGTAAAAAAAAAGTTCAACATCCTAAGCCACAGGGAAATATAAATTAACTCTGCTTAGATATTTCATCTTACCCTAGTCAGAATGGCCAAGATTAATAAAACAAATGGCAGCACATTCTGGGGAGAATGTAGGAATTGGGAACACCTATTCATTGTTGTTCTTGGTTAAATCACTTTAGAATAGCCCAGCATTGTTTCTGTTTTCCAGTAGAAGGCTGGCATGGGCAAACCCATTTTTATGGCCCATGCACAGGTTATCACAGCAGTGGAAGGGGTTGAATGATAAACTCCATAGATCTATTTCAAACTCTAGTTAGAAATTCACTCTGTTTTATAACTTACTAATTTATTCACACAAGATAACTGATGTTCTTTAGAAGTTTCTGTAGATATCAGTGTGGATTTACGTTCCAGAGAAAGAAATACCTTAAGACTGAGCTCTATTAAATTACAAAATTAAGCCAATGTTCAGGATGGGGAATTGTGTTCCTTCATCTTCTTGCTTTCCTTTCTAAGGTGCAAAGCTGTTCTAATAAAATGTTTTACTTTGCTTACCTTGTGTTTATGTTATTACAATACCCCAAAAAGTAATATAAACTCCAAATGTGATGATTAGGCTAATTGCTGTATAACTGAGTATTAATTCACACTTTGGAGACAGCAAAACTGTTATACTGATGATCTTGCCTGTCTGAGAGTCCAAAAAATTTCAAAAATCCTAGATTATATAATATACATATATATACGTACTGCAGGTATATAAATATTGTGCATGTATATATAGTCTCGAAGAGGCCAAATAAAGTTGCTAGACCCTTGGAACTATAGTTATGTACAATCGTAAGCTGTCATGCGGGTGCTGGGAGTCAAACTTAGGTTTTTTACAAAAGCAGGGAGTTGTCATAGCCACTGACCCATCTCTCCACTCCATAGAGATACCTAATTTGAAAAACAATGACCGAAGGATTACAATACCTTTGAAGAGTTCCACCTTCTTCCTAGTCAGAGAACCACTACTTCTGAATGATAGAGAATGGGCTGATCAAAGGAAAGTTAAACACCATTAATGCCACAGAGTAGAGGTATGAACTACTGGCCCCCAGGTTGGCTGGAGGAGAATGGCTCTAGGGTGGTTGGAAAGAGGCAGTTTTATCTTCTGTAGAAACTGCATAGATATCAGGAAGAATTTGTCCAGAATAAGCCGCCTTTATCCTTGTTCAGTAAAGGGGGAGATGTTATCATTATATAAGAGCCGAAACAAGCTTCTGAGTTTATTCCCAATAACAGATCTGTCTTGAAATTCACTTCTTGAGTAATGGCAGGAACAAAGAAAAATATGAGCCTAGCAAACACACACAAGCCACTGGGGTGTCATAAAGTTTTAATTATTTACAGTGACTGAAATTAAAAGCTCTTAGTTTGCCCCATTGATGATTTCAAGCACCTGCATTGTAGTTCCCTACGTGAAAATGTTCGCTTCAGGCTTAAGGTAAGCCTTCCTTTAGCCCATTGGCGTATGGTTACAATGGCAGTCTTAATGGATATTGTATGGTGAATAGGCAGTGGTGCTGCCACTAAGAATCTCGACCATATTCAGCAGAGACTGCTGTCTTAAGAATGGGCTGAAAAGCGCCAATTTCTGATTTTCCTTTGAAAAAAGGTATCTTTCGAGAGTCCTTAAAGTATCCTACCTACCATCTTGATGTATTTATTTCAAAAATACTTCTGTGAATCTATCCTTACAGGTATTTGCTGGACGTCAAGTATTTTCCAGAATGTTCAAGTTGCTATGCAAGTCAAAGTCATTAATGGTACCAGAAGAAGAGCTTGTTTTCAGGATGCCCACATGATAGGATGTGGTCTGTCCTTGTTTTCAGCTTCACCTCTTACCTCTCCTCTCATTAACCTTATATAAGACACATGAGGTCTTCTCATGTCCTGCACACAACAGGGTCTATGTTTGTTGCAGATACATTTCAAGGGTTGCTTCTTGGCTTTATTCTTCTCTGCTCACATATCTTCATGGTAGACACAAATATCTGCTGCTATCTCGCCATGATCCAGCTCCGAGCTACTAAACTTCATCTGTTTATTTGCAGTGTTTGTCTCTCTCTGAAGTTACTTCCATTGCTTGCTTGTTGTGCAGGAAGCAGGCACTTTGTTTAACATCTGTGCTGTATACTCTTGTGTTCTGAGTGGAGTCCACCAGGAAGCAGTTGTTGAAAGAATGAATAAATACATGTATGGAAAAGATAGACTTTCTGTCTTAGTTACGGTTTCTATTCCTGCACAAAGTGTCATGACCAAGAAGTGAGTTGCAGAGGAAAGGGTTTATTCAGCGTACAGTTCTGCATGCTGTTTATCACCAAAGGAAGTCAGGACTGGAACCCAAGCAGGTCAGAAAGCAGGAGCTGATGCAGAGGCCGTGGAGGGATGGTACTTACTGGCTTGCTTCCCCTGACTTGCTCAGCCTGCTTTCTTATAGAACCCAGGTCTACCAGCCCAGGGATGGTACCACCCACAATGGGCTGGGCCCTTCTTCCTTGATCACTAGTTAAGAAAATGCCTTACAGATGGATCTCATGAAGGCATTTCCTCAACTAAGGCTTCTTTCTCTGTGATAACTCCAGCTTGTCAAGTTGAAACAAAACCAACCAGTACACTTTCTTTGGCTGACTCACATTCAGGTGAAAATCCCAACCACTAATAAATAAAAAAGCATTTAGTATGTACCAAATATTTCAAACAAATGACTGAGTAATAGGAACACCAGGTAAAAATATCTTCATGTTCCATATTTAATACATTTAAGAAATTGAATTCTATGAGTTCATTGACATTTACACAATAAACAGACAGCAATGTATGAAGCCAGATCTGAACACAGGCTATTGGACCACATAATTATAATCATGTCTTAACTGATCTCCCTCTCTCTCTCTCTCTCTCTCTCTCTCTCTCTCTCTCTCTCTCCTGTGTGTGTGTGTGTGTGTGTGTGTGTGTGTGTGTATCTGCCTTTCCATCTGTGTCTGTCTGTCTTTCCATCTCTGTCTCTCTCTCCACTTTAATTAATTTCCCTCTTAGGAACCTATGAATCCTTAATAGCCAAGTCTTATTTTGAATGAATAATAATGATAGCAATCTATAAAATTAATTGAATTCTTTACAGCTTATATAGCAGATTCACACATGTTAAATCTTTGTGGATCTTCCCTGCAGTTTTGTGAACAAGCAGAAGAACATTGTTATCAGCCCAGCTACTCAGTCGAGGAGATATTCCACATAAAGGAAGAAATCATTGTTTCTGTATGTGCAAAAAACAATGTCACCCTGATTTTAAATGTCACCCCAATTTCTAAAATAGCCTCTGGCTTCTCTGTGAAGTCATTGGAATGAATGGGGGTAGACAAGAAGTTCTACTCCACATGAATAAACCATGAAATATATTTGACAATAAAATTTTCAATTAATGTGGAAATATTTGTTCTGAAATCTTGGCTCTTGAGGATTTAAGTCCTGGCCAAATATTAAAAACACGATTTATTTCATTGCACAAAGTACATTGCAGACTCTCATATGCCCGAGAAACTACCATTTTTGAAAATCCTGAATATGGATTAGGCAGATGGGCTGATTCTGTGGGGGAAGCTGGGTTTGCCAAGACACCTACAAGCAACCTTTAACCTGGTGCAGTGCCTGCCTTTAAAAAAAGACACTTTACTCTCACCAGCTTGTAGAGGAACATTTTTCTGGCTATCTTTTTTCTACCCATGAACATTTTTATAGAATCATTTCAGTTTAGTAAGTGTGCTTTTTTTTTAAATGGCCAGAAAGAAAAGAAAAGGAGAAATTACTCAAGATTTTTGGCTAAAGCTTTTCTTTGGAATTGTACACTTTAGAAAAGATTTTTGACGTGTCTCAGGCGATTATAAAAATAATACATTTTCAACCCTTCTTTTAAAGATTTTAGTGCTGCCATTTTACATATTGCCTTAGCAAAACTTAACTGAGATATCATTGCTTTCTTAAGGGTTAGAATTGACTACTGAGCCTTCTCCAGTTTAGTTTATTTGTAACTCTGCCTGCATAGGCAGAGAGATCCCTTTGTATATGGTACTGTGTGTTCTCTATTAATACACAGCAAGAGTAAAGAAAACAGAATAAGATAGAGGTACGAGGGTATGGAGAAAGGAAGTAGCCATGGGGGAAGGGATTAACAGAGAGGAGATGAGTGTCAATTTTACTCACTGGGACAGGCCACCTTTACCTCCCTAGCCTTTCCTAGGCTAAATGCATAAACTCTACAAAAGACCTTAGGCTTCTCAAGCTGAATCATGAACATCCTTCCTGAAGACTGAGAACAGGAAGCACCCCATTGTTCTATTTAACCATACATATCCTTGTTTTATGTTGGTTCCAGTCAGGTGCAGTTTATAAAAGCATCCAGAAAATGTGAATTTCAGGACTGGAAACGATTTGGAGGACATGTCGCTAAAGCTGTTATCAAAACAGGTACTGTCAGGTGTTTCTTTTCTGAAATAAAAATGATTCTAAACTTTACACCAAATTCATAGTATCACTTCACAGCAAGAGCATCTCTTGAAGCTTGCAAATCTGGGTTGATGAACACTAGAGTAAGTGGGTGATCAGTCGCTTGAACTACCCTGCACTTTGCTATTTGAATCATGCCACTATCATGCATTCATTTTCCATATTAAGCAAATATTTACCATGTGTGTTCATGCTGGAGATATATTAATTAGTGAAAAAAGAACTCTAAGCCCTTAGTTTAGAGGAAGATGCATATAAGGCATTGAAACACACCATGATCTGTGCTCCATAATTGTTGCCTTGACACTGGCCAGGGGATGTAGGCACCTGTGGTACCTTCAGAACTCTGATGACCCCTGGAATAGCATTATGACATTAATAGATATAATCATTAATAATATATGTGTGTGTGCATGTGTGTGTGTGTGTGTGTGTGTGTGTGTGTGTGCATGTGTGTCTGTGTATCTGTATGTTTGGAAGCAATTAAACTGATAAACTGTGAATGATGACAAATATATGCAAGTTGTTTATCTGTAACATAAAAATTGTCAACTTGGTTGAGCCATGGCTAAACCACTCCAACTAATCAAACAAAGATCCCAATGACTTTGAAGAATATTCTTTGTCTCAAGGTATACTTCACATCCATCGAAGTAAGTAAAGATGTAAGTAAAACTTAGAAGACCAAGACTGGGCATAGGAATCCAGAAGTGTTTTACCTTACTTGGATATTAGACCAATTAAATTGGATTTTAAATAACCAGTATGCATTGTTTATTTACTTTGATATATATGTGTGTACATGCACGTGTTAGAGCACAAACCTGTGCATGTCTGTGTTGAGCACAGAAGTTGATGTTGGGGGGTCCTCCATCACTTTCCTTATTCTTTGAAACAGCATCCCTCACTGAACTTGGAGCTCATCAATTGTCCAGATCATTTTACCAACCAACCTCTGAAATTCTTATGTCTCTGTTTTCCAGAGCTGGGCGGGATTAGAGGTCTATACTATCAAGCTTAGCTTTTCCATGGATGCTGCACATCAGATCTGAATTTAGGTCTTCATGCTTACATAGCAAGCAAGCACTTCGTTGACTGCACCATCTCCCTTAGCCAATGATTTCTTGGCTTATAACAGGAAAGACAATGATGGGTAGAAACTTTTTGAGAGGAGCAAAATCTGAGTAAGGTTATGAAGTCAGAATTGCTGTGGGAAACCCTACTTCTCTATAGCAGAAAAAAAGGTTTTTTAAGAAAGGAAAAAATGAACTCACAGAGGCTCTAATACCTTGTGCAGAAACTGTACATGCCAAATCCCAGTACAGAGAGAGGAGCCGAACACCCGATACCACCCCAAGTTGTGGGATTGTTGGCAATTGCTATGTGCGTGTATGGGGAAAAAAAGTTTTCTCTAAGAGTGTACCCCTGGTAAGTCAACAATTCTCCAGTGGAAGATCAGGTAACATGGCAGGACAGTGCAGAGGTTTATCCATCTTCTATTCTTGCAGAGCCCATTTCAGAGTTTTAACTATTTTTATCTCTTCGGTGGAGAATCCTATGGAAAATTACCCAATTCTATTCTAGGAAGCCAAGATCAAATGTCCCAAGTCACTTATATTGGCTTCTGTAAACTACCTGCTTGTGTAAACGTCCCCCTTCAGATAACCACTTAACTTCCATCACATTCTTGCTTACCTGAAGCCCCCTCTGCAGCTGCTTATCAAGATGCCAGGATGTTTTTCTGCCTTCAAAAATTCTTTGCTCTGGATACTCAGTGATATAATTAGGTCCCAAATAAATACCAGAGTGTAGCCTAAGCTGCCTAGAATAAAGACTTTCAATTGTCATCTCTGGTTGGTTCCCCAAAACAATCACACACCTAGTCATTCTTGGTCAGCACCATTGATCTTGAAGGATTAAATAAAAAAAGGAAATTAAGTAGGGGAATAATTGAGGTGGCAAATATTATTAAAAATAAAGAATTTATAATTGTTGAATATTAACATAAAAGGTACAGTAAAATTAATAGGCAACAGAAATTTTTCAGTAGTCTTACAACAATAAGGAGGACATACATAGACTAAAATGCTGTTATGTAGCATATGAATGTATGTGTAAATTTAGAAAACAGCCTTGTGCTGGCAAGGTTTGTGTCAACCTAACATAAGCTAGAGTCATTTGGAAAAGGAGAAGCTCAATTGTTGAATCGAGATTGAATTGAATGTCGCTACTATATTGTCTCCTGAGGCATTTTCTTAATTGACTATTGATATGGGAGGGTATAGCTCAACATGTAAGGTGCCATTGCCACCCTTGGATTAGTGGTCCCGGATGCTATAAGAAAGTAGGCTGTGCAAGCCACAGGGAGCAATCCAATGAAGAACACTCTTCCATAGCCTCTGTACCAACTCCTGCCTCCAGATTTACCTTCAATTCCTGTCTTATTTGAAGTCTTGACCTGGTGATGAACTGTGCTGTAGGACTAAAAAAAGCCTTCTTCTCCACAAGTTGCTGTTGGTCATATCGTTTTATCACAACAATATGAATGCTATCATACCATTTTAGTAACAAGAAAGTCTCATCAATAAGTTTAAATAATAGAAAAGTTTAGAACCTCAGATAATATTCCCATATTTTTATAAGTATAAATACATCTTTAGCACAACTAAGTATGCCTCTTCATTATTTTTTAATATTAATATTATATTGTATAATAGAAACATTATCTGAATATTTGCTTTGTGTGTGTATGCAGGTCACAGACAACCATGGGTCCTGTTACTCAAGCACCGTTCTCCTGGGTTTTTATGACAGACAGGATCTCTATTGTCTTAGAACTTGCAATACAGAATAAACTGTGAGCCTCAGGGAGCTAGCCACCTCAGCAGTGTATTTAGGGCTGGTTTTGTGTGTTTTGTTTTGCTTTTTAGGCTGGGGTCTAGGTCTCAATTGGAGATCCCAATGCTTGCAAAGCAAACACTTTAACTCATCTTTATCAGCACAATTCTAGTACTTCAGGTCTTTGTATTGATAAACCAGGTTGCCTCCATCTTAGGATTGAAAGCCATCTTGTAATAAAAATGAACTGGATTCATTCCTGTTTATGACTAAACTCTTTCTCAAGGATTGGGCTATGCTTCATCTGTAACCTTGACTACAAATAGTTCTGTAATGCCTATGCTAGGAAACGCCTACCATGCCTTTGTTTCAAAACATTGCTATGATAACCTTGTTATGACAACTTTGCAACCATGTCTTTGTTTCAGGAGGTTGTTATGACCAAGTTCTTATGTTCTGCTTCTGTAACCCAGCTATTTGTCTACCAAATCCCCCATTTGGAACCTTCCTACTTTTAAACAATAAGACCCTTTATCTTAACTATGTCCAATACTGATTTCTTGAACCCCACCTTTAGGGAAAGTCACCCCATGTATACAAAAATGCTTTAATTAATTAATTGTTTGCTTTAATTAACTTGATTATGATTGGGGTCAGGGTTCCTTTTTCTCACATCTACGGGATTAACAGTATAAACTCTTAATATATAGAACATATGTTCCTTGAGTCTGAAATTTACTGGAAACACTTTTGCTCAGTTAAGTATACAGAAGAAAAACACATATTCTATGGAAGTTGTAACTAGAGAGTTTGAAAGAACTATCTTTGATTTATATCTTAATTATTCATTTATTCAGTTCCTCCATTTTTAGTTCATTTTAATAATTTATATGGTAATGTGGACTCTAGAATCAAAGAACTATCTGTTTGAGACTGAAATCTACTGTTTGCCAGATGTCTGACCTTGGGAAATTTATTCAGCTTCATTAAGCCTAAATTTTCTGGTCTGTAAATTAGACCGTGTCATAACTCACACTTTGTAGTGATAACTAAATCTCAAAGATTAATATTTGTGATGTTTAATTTATACTTTTTAAACATTTCTATTTGAAATAAACATCATGAACTCAATGAGAATTTATTGATTATATGCTGTGGAGCATAAATTATGTAAGTTGCTGCCACAATTCAGACAAAGTCTGAGGCTATGTGTACAAGATAATGCACATGTCCACAAACAGAAGGTATCTTCAAGTCATGACAGTATGAGGAATTATAACAAAGTGGACTCCTGGAATTATATGCTAGAACTTTCTGTAACTTACAGAAGAGTTAGAAGAGTTAGTAGGTCCAAGTGAACGATACTATAAATCAGAAGATGCTGGTAACCGTGGTAACCAAGGGTCTCTCAGCTTTACATTCACTCTTAGGTAAGACACAAGATACTTTAGCACAGTTAGCAATCCTTAGATATTGTCTCAGTTAAAATAAAAACTAGGAATCATTTGGCTTTTACACCAGAGATATAAAAGATTATTTTGACCTGAGTATGAAGATGAGCTGTGATAGAGATGCATGAATTATGAATTAGTTCATGCAAGTATGGTGTGGATAAAACTTACAGGATCAGCTTGCTCTTGAAGATAGAAAACCAGGAGTCAAAGTGTAAAAAAGAAAGAAGATTACATGGAAAGAAAAACCTTCCTCCCAGTATTTAGTTGTGATAATTTTTAAGCAAATGAAAAGGCTGAGGGAATTCATATAATTTTTACTACTGTAAGATTTTTCTTATATTTGCTTTAAGATATGTTCTCGTTTATCAATTTTCAGGTAGTTGTAGGTTGAGTTCAGTATGAATATTCTTTATATCTAAATGACTTGAGTATTCATATTTAAATGCCAGTTAAATATCTATAGTTTCTTTTTAAAACTAATTTTTACATTCAGAGAAATTAACAAAGTCCAACTGAATTATTTGATAACTTTTGACAAATGTATCCAACTGTATAATGATCAAGATGTTTACTTTATTTACTTTTTTTTTCAATTTCCACTGTCAAGCCCACTACTAAAGGTTTCTTTGTATATACATTTTCATTTCTTTTTAGTAATATATAGGGTTTAAAAATGCTGGGTCACAGGGTAGATGTTCATTTAAATTTAATAAGAAACTGGTAAAGGTTTCCCTAGAGTACTTCTCCACAACCCCCCCCCCCTTCGCATTCATATAGGCAGGATAATATGGGTTAAAGTATAAAACATTTCTCACTGAAGATCCAGAGATATTTGAGAGTCTTAGAAGAAGCAACATCAAATGAATTAATTTTTAAATAAATTTCTGAGTGACTTAGAGCAGTGAAAAAAAAGGTTTATCTGCAATATATAGCCTGATACCAGTAAAATCAACACTTAAGAGTCTGAGGCAGGGTGATAATGTGACTTAATTTTTGCCTGGGCTACAGAGTGAGTTCCAGCTAGCCTCCCCTGTAGAATGAAACCACATTTAGAGTGGCAACAACCAAGGGATAATGACATTCTAGCTATGGCTGACTGAAAGATCTGTACCTTTCCTAGAGCTAGAGATTATGAAAACAGTCAAAGATAAGTTCTGTGGGCACAGAATCCATCTACCTTCTTCCTAAAGTTCTCTGACTTTACTTCTCAGAGTGAGAGATTTCTCACATTAAAAAAATAATTCTCTAGCCATGTTTGTAGATGATTACCCTAATCAGAGCTAGTATCCCATAACCAAATAATTATGGAACAAACAACATTATTAACCATCCAAACCATTCAGAACTTTTATGGACTAAAACACCAACCAATGAACTCACATGGAGAGACCCATGGCTCCAGTTGCATATGTAGCAGAGGATAGCATTGTCTGGCATCAATGGAAGAAGAGGCCTCTGGTCCAGTGAAGGTGCATTTCCCCAGTGTAGGGGAACACCAAGGCACTGAGGTGGAGAAGACGGTTGGACCTTTATGGAAACATAAAGAGAGGGAGCACCTTTATGGAAACAAGTGGAGGGAGAGGAGGGATGGGAGTGGGGAGAAAAGGGGATAACATTTGAAAGGTAAATACAGGGAATATCCAATGGGGAAAAAAGGCCAACAATTTGACTCTATATATTTGGAGAGAAATAGATTTTTTAAAAAAAATAACAAACCATGGTTGCTTAAGCAATGTGTCATTCCGCTTAGAGAGCAATATTTATTAGTAATGCTTTCAGTTGAGTTCTTCATTGCATCTGCTGGAACAAATCAGATTAGGTTGGGCATCCTTGCTTAAGTCCATCTTCATATGTTAAGATATAGAAATTGTACAAATTTATGAGGCATTATGTGATATTTCTGTAAATGAAAACAATGTATGTCGATAAAATCATAATATTCATGGACTATGTTAAGGTATAATTTTAGTCTGTTGAAGAAGTACTTTTGGATAGACATTATTTTTTTGAATTAAACTCAAATTATTGCTGTTTTCATAAACCTGAGAAGGGTAGCATAAAGATTTATCGGGAGCTCCTAGCACTCTTATGTGTTCATGTGTGTGTGAGGATTGGAGAACACTCTTCCTTAAGTGCTGTATCATCTCCTTTAATTTTTGCAAGGATTTCTTACTAGTCTGAGCGTTCACAGCAGGCAAGGATGTCTGGTCACCGAGCCCCAACAGTCAGCCTCTGCTGCTAAGAAATCTGTGCCACCCCTCTGGGCTTTTTCACAGGGATTCTGGGGAACATTGTGTCAGTGAGGCCAGAGTAAGAGAATATATCCAGGGACAGGAAGAAAACTTGACAGTGTTGCTCAGTGTAGATTCAGACGGGAAAGGATGATGGCAAGATAGTGATCAGGTCAGACTGGACTACATGACAAAGAGATCTCTTCTGAAAAAAGCAAAACAAAACAATAAAAGAACAATGACCTTGTTTTTTTCCCCCTTAGGCAGTGAGTTGCAATGAGTCACAGAAGCATAGAGCAGCTATAAGACCACAAAGTCTCCTAATTCGGGGGAGCTGATTGTTTTGGGTGTGGCCCAATGGGCACCGATTTCAATGGCGCACAGCACAATTATGTCAGTATTAAAGGTAAGGTCTATTTACATTAATAATTGTAAGTCCAAGTTTTCCCAGACAGTGTGCTTGCTTAAAAAAAAAAAACTTAACAAAGTGTAAAATTTTTGTTGCAAATGTTATTAACTCTTCGAGGTTTTCAAACAATATATTTCATTTGACCCCTTTTCTGAATGCCTATGTGATGTATCGCCACTTAGCCAAATTTATGTCCTGGTGTTCCTATTCTTAAACGTCAGATTTATACCTGTATACTCTTCTTCCTACTGGCTTGCTTTCATACTGCTGGAAGGTGTTAGGCATTCTATCAGAAGAGAAAAGCAATCATTAGTCTAACCCAGCTCCATACTTTGAGGACTATAATGGCAACAGGCCTGGCAAAACATACCCACTGGTATACCAGGGGCACAACTGTCATGGAAGTAATCAACTGCTTTCTGATTGGATTTCAGGCCTGATCTACAAGATGAAACCCATGCCTGACACCATAATGAGGGCCAAGAATCTGTGGCTAAGAGAGGCTACCACCCTTATTTTGCCAAATGGCCACAGTGTTAGACTGACTCCTGGCGACTTATTGGATCTATAGATCAGTGTGACTCTCAGGCCTCATCAGAGAAGCTTGTGCCTGCAGTAGATGTTAACACAGAGAACCATGGCTAGGCAAGACCCAGAGTCTGTGGGTACTCAGCCCCAGTGGGGTTTCTGTATTAAACCCCTCCTTCTCTTGATTGTGGAAGAGGAAGAATGGATGTCTACAAGAAAACAGTTTTCTGGAAACACTGGGGTAGATACACATGTGGATTCACAATAGTTGTGACAGCATGTGTAAGACCTAAGCAAACTCAAAGCAGACCAAAGTGCACTGTAGAGAAAGGAGAAGGACATAAAGGCCCACCCCTCACGGAGAAGTTATTACCAAGTGACAGTTGCTGGAAGACAAGAGTCATTTTTATTTAAGGGTGGAGGTCCTGGTCCAATGGAAGGCCACAAATCCAAAAGCATGGTACTTTAAAAGGAGATTTCATTTAATCTTGTGCATGACACAAGAGCACACACACACACACACACACACACACACCTCCCTCCTGTTTCAAAAAATAGAATTTGAATGATTCAAAAATTGTTTATACTAAATAGTCCTAATATTACACATGGCCCCCCCACCCCAGTGTGTCTCCATACATAATGTACCAACATACCTTTTCCAGTGTAACCCCATATATAATATAGAAACAATCTATATTCATATGAGAAAGTTTGGACTGATGTGGCACACCTGTAACACTAGAATTTTGGAGCTAGCTTCAGGAATATCAGGAGTTCAAAGCCAGTCTCAGCCACATAATGAAATCAAGGTCAGCCTGTGTCATGGGAAACATTGTCTCAAAACTAAAACCAAACCAAAAATGAAACAAACAAAAACCCAAATCAAATAGCTGGGTCTTTATTACTATTGTTTCATTTTTTTTTTTTTTTTTTTTTTTTTTTTTTGCCATTCACATTGAGAATGAAGCTCTTTGTCTCGTAGTTCTTAAAATTTCTATTAATTATACTAGGGAGGCCAGTTGGTAATATTGGCAGTGTTCTGACCCTTTGCAGCTAGAAAGGGCACATTTTTTCCTGTCACAGGTACTCCTGTGGCTTTTTTAGTTCCTAAAACTAAGGTATGTTGTAATCGACAGCCCAAAGACTTCCTAAGCCACAGACACCTTGAATCAGTCTTCCAGCAACTTGAACAAAAAATATACACTTTTCTTTTATGGCTCAATTTCCCTCTTAACTAAATATATCTTTCATACAAGTATTGTGTCAGATTGCATGAGGTTGAAGGATGGGTAAGAACTCTTAATGTTCAGGCTTTGCTTTCTATTGTCAAACACTGGAACGGATGTGCGCATTTCGTAATGAACAGTTGGAAAGTTTCTGTGATGATCTTATACAAGAGACTCATTATATATAAGCAATTGTTCATTTTATATGAATGATCATCTTGATTTTAAATTGGTTAATCAAAGAAATTTAATCATCTTAGCATTGTATTTCTGAGACTTTTAGAGAGGAAAAACGACATAGAAAGGCCTGAATTTTTGTAAGGCATATTTGGTAATGCTGTGTATTATATTTCATGAAAGAGGCCTGAAGGATGGGGAAACTGGTACCCCAAGATGCTCACTAGTGTTTCTGACCACAGGTAGCTTGGCTTTTATTTTCAGTGCCTTAGTTTGTTATGTCATAATGAAAAGGCCCTTGTCTTTAAAGCTCTGGAGTTTACAATCTTCTAAATGCAAAGAAGAGTTTATATAACAGGTTTCATTTCATGTAAAAATTTCCCAGACATCATACTTAAAGCAAATGAATAAGGGAGAAGGAAAGCTGTCTGGGAGTTTGAACAAGTATATTATTTTGATTTTAAAAGACAATAAAACAAACAACAAACGAAGAAAACATCAAAGCTTCTAGAAATTAGTATCCACAAAAGAAAATGCGAGATCGAATTTCAATAAGTGCCTGGAAACATCTTTAGTGTGTTGACCCGAGATGGGCATTGTCTACCACCATATAGTTTTGGTTGGAATATTGAAATTAATTGGCATATTTCTTACCTCATAGATAGATAGTGACTTCACTTTGCAGAGTATATAAAATTTTTACTAATCACACAAAGTTATGAATGGAGCCTTTGGTTTGAATGTGTCTTTGTGTAAACCTCTAGAAGTGGAGGCCCTTTGAAAAGAATCTTTTCAATGAAGTTGTGATGTATGTTATATATGCAAAGTGGCTCTCTTGTCATTGTTGTTAAGTGTTGTTAGTCATCTCAGTTTGTCCAGTGTTTAATTTCTATTAATAATTTCCATACATCATGGTTTGCTTCATCTCCACATCTCCCCTTATACTTTCTCACAAGAAACATCAGATGACTTACACTTTATACATTTTCTCATTTTTAGCTTTAATATTTGTCTTAACTAGGATTCTATGGCTATAAAGAGACATTGTGACCATGTCAACTATCATAAAGAACAGCATTTAATTGGGACTGGGTTACAGTTTCATAGGTTTAGTCTGTTTTCATCATGGTGGAAAACATGGCAGTGCCACATATAGGCAGACATGGAGCTGAGAGCTCTGCATTTTGATCTGCATGCAGCAGAAGTAAAGCTACACTAGCTAGAGCTTGGGCATCGGAGACCTCAAAGCCTGACTACACCTCCACAGTGACACACTTCTTCCAGGAAAGGCCAAAACTTTTAATAGCTCCACTTCCAGAGGGCCAAGCATATTCAAACATATGAGTCCATTGGTCCCATTCCTACTTAAACTATCACCATATTCATGAATTATGCATAACTTTTCTTAATTTTCCATCTGTGTTTAGTTATGATTAGATTCAGGAATACAGCCTAGCAAATCACAAATAACAGTGAAGATAAGAAAGATGCAACTGACTTGACTCTTCCTCAATATAAAATAATTGCAGGCAGTGTTGGGGAAGAGAAAGGATCTAAAACTAGGCTCTACTCTTCTGTGTGCTTTTTATTTTATTTTACTTCATTTTATTTTATTTTATTGTTTTGCTTGCTTTGGAGAATGATTTCAATGTGTAACTCAGGCTGGCCTTTAACTCACGCTCCTCATGCCTCATTTCTCTGAGATCTGGAACTAGCATTGTGTAACAAAATGTCTAGCAGGATCTAGTCTTTCAGTGCTGTGTGATGTGTGATTTTTATACCACAGAAATAATATGTAGAGGAGGTTAAAATTGAAACCTTTAGGCCTGGAAGGCTTGCTTAATCAATAATTGAGAACTGCTGCTCTTCCAGAGGGCATAGCTTCAGTTCCTAGTACCTACATGATGGCTCACAATTGTAAGTACAATTCTGCTCTTCAAGACACTGCATGAACAGAGAGACCTGCATGCAGGCAAAACACACATATACACTACAGCAAAATATTTAATTGGACTTTTCTCTAAGAAGCAGCATTTTCAAGTGTCTTCCTGGGTGACCTGAGCTGTGATTGTTTGCTGAACAATTTCTTCTATTGTCATTTGAAATCCTCTTATTCTACAGACTCTTGCTGGAGTCACTGAGGAACCTCGTAGATGAAACCTTCGACATCTTGCAAGAGAACAACTATCCTGTCTTCATTAAAAACACATTTGAACTTTTTTCTTTTGTTTTTTTTTTTTTTTTTTTTTTTTGGTAAGATTTCTCATAAATAGTTCAGTTTTTTTAAGAAAATAAAATCTATGTACATTTAATGAGAAAAGAAGGAAAACTTTCTTTCAGTCATTGCTGGCAAATAACATCTGTGTAGCATGTCTAAAAATGAGGCAATCTGAGGAAGCATGCAAGGAAGAACTCATTTATTTAGCGGTTTAAGTAAAGTTTCAACCACTGAGACTTACTAACAGATGGTTTTGGCATCTGAATGGGTCAGTGAGCTTAGCTACGTGTGGTTGATGTTTGTTAATCTAGGATTCTATGTCCTATTTAAGAGCCTGCCTTAAAGCTAGATGGTGGTGGCACACACCCTTGATTCCAGGCAGGAGAATCTCCATGAGCTCAAGGCCAGCCACTCTACAGAGCTAGTTCCAGGACATTCAGGGCTATACAGAAAAGCCCTCTCCCTCCAAAAATCCAAAGCAACCAACCAGACAAAAAGAGCTTGTATTAAGAGCCATTTATATACTATTGAGAGGTCATGAGATACTCCTATGAGAGCTGTGCTTTTAGGGTTTATGCATCTCAAATTATGCTTGGGAACAAGCTCAAGTGAATGGCTTTTTAAAAGCCATAAAATGAAAATAATTATGCAAAGCCACAGGAGGAGGTCTTGAATTTCACAAGAGCTTTATCAAGGGAGGGGACACTGTGTATTGTGCCTGGAAGTTCTCGAAAGGCAAAGAATAACTGGATGAGGAAAGTGGGGTGGCAGTGAAGAGCCAAGAAGGTGTTACAGGAAACACCTTTGCCCTGGAATTTGAGACAGAGATGAAGGGATTAATGGGAGAAAGTAAATAGTACCCAGTGAGTTGAAGATTAAGGTGGTGGGGGGAGTTTGAAATAGATGAGCATTCAAAATTGAGACCCAAAAGAAGTCCCAAGAAGACATACCTCACAGAAACAGTGCTTTTATGATCAGGTATCCATTCACAAGAATGTCATTTAACATATAGTTACTAGGATTTTGCTAAATCTGTGGAATATGCTTAAAGCATGTAACACACACACACACACACACACACACACACACACACACACACACACACACACTGAGTGTGGTGGTGATGGAGATCTATATATCTCTGCTACACAAAAAAACTTAGTATTAAATACCTATTTAAGAAAGCTTTGCCATAGAAGCAAGAATTTGTATTTCCAGGTAAAAGAGATGGAACACTGGAAGGCAAAACAGGGCTTGGAATTTTTAGTATGACTGAGATGGAATAATGGGAACACAGCCCCAATGGAACCATGGTTAACTAGTAGACAACAAAGCTGGAGGACGTGGTTTACAAAGGCTTGAGGGTATTTATAAGGTGGAGGACCCATCTGAGGTACTGTGGGTAATTTCTCAGTGGTTGATAATGTTCAATCAGAAGTTTCTAGGCTAGAGTTTAAGGGCTGGATAAGAGGAGCTTCCCTTGTATGGTGAGGCCATTGTCCTGACAGGGATGAATTCTGAGATGTTTTTGTAATTGCATGGTAGATATGTTATCCATAAACTATCTCCCCCCACCCCCCGTGTGTGTGCATCCATATTTACTTATGTGTGCCTTAGCAAGAGAAGGACCTGAAGTGTCTTCCTCTGTCACTCCTCTCTTTATTCCATCGAGACTATCCTTTTATTCCCTTGAGATGCTCATTGAACCTAATTCTTGTCATTTGGGGTATGCTAGCTGGTCAGTGAGTTCCTGAGATCCGAGTATCTCCATGACCTAATGTTGGGGTCACAGACAAGCATCAGCATGCATGGCTTTTACATGGATGCTGGAGGTCCTTGAGATTTCAGAAGTGCTTTTACCCTGTGATGTGTCTCCACAGATCCTGTTGTTTACTCTTTAGCCAGACTTGCTGATGACCCGAAACATGGACACGCAGAAAGACAAGTGTCT